>NC_134485.1:13696180-13773910 GCF_040206685.1 Ascaphus truei | reverse complement strand
CTGCATGACATTGGGCACTATTGCTAAGTCTGCTGTCTATAAGCACTTCTAAATCCTTCTCCATCAAGGATTCCCCCAATATATCTCCATTTAATTTGTAAGTCGCCTTTTTATTCTTGCATCCCAAATGCATAACCTTACATTTATCTGTATTAAACCTCATCTGCCATTTACCTGCCCACGTTTCCAGTCTCTCCAAGTCCTTCTGATGAGAAATTACATCCTGCTCTGATTCTATTATCTTACACAATTTAGTATCATCAGCAAAGATGGAGACTTTGCTCTCGATCCCAACCTCAAGGTCATTAATAAACAAGTTAAAAAGCAGGGGTCCCAGTACCGATCCTTGAGATACTCCTCTCACGACTTTAGCCCAACCTGAAAAAGTTCCATTTATGACAACCCTCTGTTGTCTGTCCTTTAACCAGTTTTCAATCCAGGTGCATATAGTATTACTGAGTCCAATTTTCTTTATTTTGTACACCAACCTCTTGTGTGAAACCGTATCAAAAGCCTTTGCAAAATCTAAGTAGACCACGTCAACTGCATTACCCTGGTCTAAATTCCTACTTACCGCCTCAAAGAAACACATCAGGTTAGTTTGGCAAGATCTATCCTTCATAAATCCATGCTGACTATTACTAATAATTTTGTTTTCCATTAGGTATTCCTGAATATTATCCCGTATTAAACCTTCAAGTAGTTTCCCTACTATTGAAGTCAGGCTTACAGGTCTGTAATTTCCCAGTTGTGATCTAGCTCCCTTTTAAATGTAGGCACCACATCTGCTTTACGCCAATCTTGTGGTACTGAGCCTGTGGAAATGGAGTCCTTGAATATTAAATATAATGGTTTTGCTATTACTGAGCTTAACACCTTGCGAACTCTTGGATGTATGCCATCGGGGCCAGGTGCCTTATTTACTTTAATTTTTTCAAGTCGCTTATGAACTTCTTCCTCAGTTAACCAATTGTTCATTAATATGGAGGTTGTGGCTTCCTCCTGCGGCACTACTATTGAACTTGATTCCTCCCTGGTAAACACAGAGGCAAAGAATTTGTTTAATACCTCAGCTTTCTCCTTATCTCCAATAAGTTGAGTGTTTACTAATCAGTTCTGTGATTTGGATCTTACTCGGGTCCCCTGGGTGTCGGTGGTGCAGTCACATGTGCAAAACCCATTATCTTGTTGAATGTTGTGTCACTGAATGAGAATGTCTACATGGTCATTACAGGACCTGTGTCAGAAACCTCATCTCAAAACCCTACATCCGTCTTCTGCCATGACCATAATACTGTGTGACAATGCAGTCATTACCAACACGTGTCATTGAGTTTTAATGCCAAATTGCCACCATGTTTATTCCGTCCCCTCAGTCCCTTTGAATTCATTGGGGACTCTTCTCTAAATGGTGATCATGCATCACTCAGTCAGATTAACTGTATTCTGAAAATTGCGCTAATTCGTAAAGATGCATTGTCTCTTTCCTATATTTTATTTATTTTTTTCCATTAATAAATGCACCTATTCTTTACATTTATGGCAATGCAATTATCTCAGCTGCCGATCGATCCATTGTGCTGTGATCAATCGGAGAAGACGCTGCCTCCCGGGGCACGCAATATGGCCGCCTATTTCAAAAGAGGAAGTGCTGGGGCTTCCTAAATGGTTGCTACAGCAGCACAAGGAAGCTTAATACATTTTTTTAAAATCATTAAAAAGGGCATAAAGAGTGAAACTAAAAAGAAAGAAAAAAAATCAGTAAGTGTCATCTAATACTACACAACTAATTTATTTAAAAAGACAAAAAAACCACATAGGATTGTAAATGAAATGCGGCTTTAACACTGTTTAATAGATCTGGTCTCTGTTATGAGACTGTTGAAAGCAGCCGTATTGTAATTCATGCAGCATAATGACTTACAATAAGAAAATTATCCAATCTGTTAACTGCTTCACTGCCACAAAGGTATGCAGACACCTCCCTGAATACTTGAGTTACACAATCACTTGCATACTTGCCTCATTCATAGATCATTCTTACCACTCTGAATTCTGCATCCTTTGTCTCCCAGCCGGCAAACCACCCCATCTATGATTGAAACCAGTCTTGCAGTACTAAAAGTAGCAGGTTTTTCTTTATGCAGCATGATCAGCTTTGTATTATGATATCAAAATGCAAGGCAAAAATAAGGTCCATCCATCAAGGTAAGTGCTACAGTCATACTGTATAGAAAAACATTACAGGACACAGCCTCCTAAAACAAGAAGGAGCTGGCACTCCAGAGGTCTTCATACAAAAAAAGAAGACTTTTAATCCACCCAGATCAACGTTTGGGTCGAACACACTGACCTTTCTCAAGATGAGTGCACCTAATTCTTTCTTCTATATGTAGCCATGTGTAAGATTGGTGTACATATCTCTTTCTCATGCTGGCAGTAAACCTGGTAAATATGCAGGATTGCCAGCAACAATCATGAGGTTTGCCCTCACACCCTGGTGAGGTGTCATATGTCCCCAAAGGAAGTGACAACATGCAGTGTGTTCCCACTTAGTGATACAGAGCATGTTTGTGCTCCGGGGGGTGATATATGACACAGCACTGCCTAAAGTTAGGAGTTCAGTTTCCTGTTGTGCTGCCTCTGTTCAGTGAGAGGCACTTGAAGGTCTGCAACAATGTTGCAGTGTCTCCTGCTAGCTGTGAGTCAGTGAGCAGACGCAGCAGAGTTAGAGGAGCTGAGAGAGACAAAGCAGCTCAAGAGAGGAGCTTACAGCAGCCAGAGAAGCTGGGGAATCTCTCTGAGAGGATAGGTGGAAAGCAGCTCTATTAGAGAAGGGACCTTCCTAAGAGAGTGCTACAAAGAGATGAGTGGCTGAGCTGTTATCTGTGAGGGGCAGCTTGCCCATGCCACCATCAATAAAGATGCCCTGTTTGAATATACCTCCACTGTGTGAGTGTGAAGTTACTCAGCAGTGGATGGCACCACCAAGAAGGAGTTCCTCACCAGGACCATCTCCCTGCGGAAGCACAGATCCTGATGAGGTGGAGGCGCTGCACTGGATATAGGTAGGACTCGCACACACTACCTCAGCTGCCTGTCTGGATGACATCCCCTACTAACATCAAGCGGGAGACTCAGGAGCCCTGTTGCCTATAGGTGCACCACCAGACACGAACATGTAATGGGGACTGGTTAGACTACCCGGGCCAATGTGAGATTGGGGGGGGGGGGGAAACCCGTTACATATAGAAAAACATTTCCATGTAATAATTTAAGTAGTGGAGTGGGAGCAGAGGAATAAAAACAGAATTGCAAGCAAATGCATACGGTATAACAGTATACTGTAAGAGCACATCTAGGTGTCAAACAGAGAAGCTGGTGGCTATTTCAGGAGCACTGAGTGTAGAAAGGTAGAAGAGGAAAGTAACTGCAGTAGGTAGATGAGTTTAGTGTAATGACTACAGGGGGTAATAGTATCAGCGAGGAAGCTTCCTTGCATTTTTGTGACTATTTGCACATGTTAGATTTCACCCTCCGGTAATCTTAATGAAGAAGTGATTTAAAGAAGACAGAAAGTTCCGGCTGAAAATGTCAGCTATGGCCCGTGGCAGCTCCAGTATATGTCTGCTTATTTGAAATATTGCGTGCAGTTTTTTTTATCCCTTCGATCCATGAGGATATCGAGCAGTGTTTTTTCAATGAGCAAGAAGTGCTAACGCAGCACTTTGCAGCATCTCTGGAAGATGGCGAGCATTATAAGTTTAGATCAGCGTGCAGAGCAATGATGCGGAATCACAACTGCAACATCAACAGTACATCCACCCTTTCAAGCTCATGTACAGGCGTAAATAAGGACTTATTCACAATATAACCCATCTAAAGCTGTAGTAGTATTATCTAGGGGAAAGAAGGACAAATCAAGCACAATAAATATGTACTCCAAACCTGTACGATAGCAAACTCATTTAATGGTCCTTCAGTAGAGATGTACAAAGTTTTCACTCATGGTTGCAAACGCAGCAAAATCTGCCTTTTCATTTTGCTTACATTTGTTATCAATTCCAGATTTTGCAACATTTGTAGAACTTTTTGACCAAAAGGCCATGCTGAAAAAGCAGGTATAAGCTTTTAGGGTGTCCATGTTACAATGGATAAGAAGCAAAAAGTGACACACTTTGAGTGCTCATTTACATGTCATTACCCAGAATCCCTGGCTGCAGTGGAAGCGCTGTAGGCTAAGAGATAATGGGGAAAGGCAGCAGACCTGTCTGAGACATGTGAATGTGCTCACAACTTTAGTGAATTTAAGAACTTTGTGAAAAGTTTTAGCGAAACAGGTGGTGAATCTCGCCAAGTTGGCGTACCTCTGTCCTTCCAGCTATTCTGTACAGGGTGAAAGATTTTATTATACCCAAAGTTTGAGATCTAGTTATTGATGCCTTGGTGAAGCAAAACCCCACTCTTGTGATGCCTCTGCCTTGGTGTAGGCGAAATAATGGTATAAATGTATACGTTCCAAATGCACAGTTTACAGACACAGGGACCTGTTCAGGTAGCTTCTATAAAATCACTGCCACATCGAACGGTGTGGCATGACCCTATCTTATGGTTTGATATTTGTGTTATCATGATATTTAGAAAGAATCAGGAAGAATTATCGCAAGTCACAAACAGTAAGGTAGGAAAATGCCAATACTGCTCGGGATAGCAGTGTCCTTATCTCAGGCTTTTTCTAAGTCCTACCCTGCGATCTGCCTGCAGTCTGTAAGAGCTGCACAGAGAGAGCTGTATCTCCCTGCACAGCTCTTACCGGCAATCTCCATGCACGGAGAGAGCTGCATCTCTCTCCACAGAGCAGCTGCTTCTCCCTGCACAGATAAGCTGCATCTACCTGCACAGCTCTTACAGGCGATCTCCCTGCACAGTGAGGAACTACATCTCCCTGCACAGCTCTTACAGGCAATCTCCCTGCACAGCTCTTACAGGCGATCACAGTCACATGACGCGGGACATTTAATTAATGCGGTTCGGCTCTGGAGACCCCTACTAAAATACTCTGTTATGAAAATAAAATAAAAACAGCTTCATTACCTAAGGTAATGAAGGGGTTAAGCCAGAGTGCCTGCTTTCTTGGGGATAGAAGGGGTGAATGAAGGAGGTAGTTGCCCCGGGTGGGTGGTTACTGTAGGCCTACCATACTTGAAAACGAGAGGTAACGCTCAATGTATTACTTCCTGGTAAAATATGTTATCAATAAATAAATACCAGGAAGGTTGCGGAAGGAGTTAAACCCTTCACTACCATAGCGGTTGTAACCGGTAATGAAGGGGTTAACCCCTCCCGGTAGGCATTCATACCCACCCGGGGCAACTACCCCTTCACCTACCCCCTCTGTCCCCAATAAACTGGGCACTGGTATTTAACCCCTTCATTAACGTAGCGCTTAGCCGCTAAGGTAATGAAGCTGGCTGTAAATGTATTTTTATTACATAGGATGGAAGCAGGGGGTCTCCGGAGCTGGTATTAAAGCGTGTCAGCTCCGAAGACTCCCGGCTTCAATCCGACGCAGTCCAAATAGTTTTTTTCTTCTAAGTCCCATCTTGCTACCCTGGATGTGGCGAGATGAGAATCTGCGAGCTGCGTGCGAGCTGCAGCCGCGATGTGATTATCGGCGCTACAAGGTATTTCCAAAAATGCGAGTTTGAGCATTTTTGAGCTCCCGCACGGTTTGTCTGTGCTGGAGCGCCACCAATCGGCGAAAAGCACTTCTCCAGCGATTTTGCCATGTTATCGGAGCTTTTGAATAGCGACATATTCCAACTCGCTCCAGAAGCGCTCGAAATGCCCGATCAGTTACTTACCGAAGCTAGGCCCCATTGTTCAGCTTTCATTGAGGTCACTGTTACAATCAAATATAGGACAGAATCTCAGTCAACTCTACTCCATCTGAGGACTAGTGTCCCAATCTCCCCTACAGTACTAAATAATACGTTAGTACTGGAGAACACATTTAATTTTCCATGTGGCTTATTATTAATTTAATATAGGATTTATTTTGTTTGGCTGGTTCATTAAAAAGAAATAAAAAAGAAATACATAATAATAATAAAGAGAGTGAGACACAGAGAGAGACAGAGAGAGACAGAGACACACAGAGAGAGAAAGACAGAGAGAGAGAGAGAGAGAGAGACAGAGACACACAGAGACAGAGACACAGAGAGAGAGACAGAGAGAGAGACACAGAGAGAGAGACAGAGAGACAGAGAGAGAGAGAGAGAGACAGAGAGAGACAGACAGAGAGAGAGAGAGAGAGACAGAGACAGAGGGAGAGACAGAGAGAGAGAGAGACAGAGAGAGAGACAGAGAGAGGGAGAGACAGAAAGAGAGAGACACTCACTGAAAAAAAACCTCAGCAGAACGAGGAAGGTGATATTTGGATTGAGTCAGGGCAAAATAGAGGCAGATTTCTTTTGATTCTCTACAAAAGCTTTTGGAAAAAAGTATTTTCGGCACATGGCTCTTAGCTTGACATTCGTGCACGTCACTAGTGAAATCCAAAAGGATGCAAGAAAGGAGCGCAACGAGGGATTCTATAAGCATCAAAAAATGGATATAATAGCAGCAATATAATGACAACTCACATATAAAATTCGATAAACCGGCACAAAACCCTGTCCTCATCACAATTCCAAGATATCTGACTGACAAATATCTAATGCTGGTGGTGAGACAACCCAAACACATCCCAGTCGAAACTAGTAGGGTGTGTTTGGAGTGGCAAGTGCAGCAACTCTTATTTTTACTGCACACACATACGGAGAGACTAGAACTGGAACTTATAGCCTGCGATCGGAAGGCGGCCCAAGCAGATGATCCACACCGCAAGAAATTGTGAGTGAGCTGTGGGCTGAGCTAACCGGAGGAGGAGCGCCTGTGAACGGAGGGGCCAGAGTGGAGGGGCGCGGGGCACGCGAACATCATATCCGGTACGCGGAGGTTTGATGAGTCTCCAGGTCCTGCATACACAGTGGGAGAGGCACTAAATCCACACCAGAAGATCCGCTGGATCCTCGCTGCGTGTTGTGGTTTGAGATTTTATCTCATAAATGCTGTCGTTCTAATCTGTTTGTGAGTGCGCATTTGACAGTATATATTTTTCCAGTCCTACATAAATTGTGAAACTTTAATACACTATGAGTGCGCCTGTTTCCTTTTTGTTTTTTTCCATAATATATATATATATATATATATATAGACAGTATATATATATATATATGCAAATACAACTGTATGCTCATCTGCATGTCTTAGACAGGTCTGCAACCCCGCCTTTCCCCATTATCACCCAGCATACAGCACTTCCAATGCAGCAAGGGATTCTGGGAAATGACATGCAAATGAGCACACAGTGTCACTTTTTGCCTCAAAAACCATTTTTAACATGGTTCCCTATTTGCATATTTGCTTTCCTGTGGAGGGTTTTTGTCACTTTTTTTACTCACCATAACTTAACTCAGTATTATGAGATATATATATATATATATATATATATATATAATCAAAAAATAAATAGATGATACCGTTCTGTGGCTAACGAAATGCTTTTATTTGTGCGAGCTTTCGAGATACACTGATCTCTTCTTCCGGCGATGTTACAATATATATATATATATATATATATATATATATATATATATATATATATATATATATATATATATATATATATATATATATATATACAGTGGTCGACAAATCACCAAAAATCTACTCGCCGAACAGAAAAATCTACTCGCCACCTAGTACCACATGTGTGCAGCTTGGGCCAATAGGAGCTCGCCACGATGTTAAATCCACTCGCCCGGGGCGTGCAAATGTATAGGTTTGTCGAACACTGTATATATATATATATATATATATATATATATATATATATATATTATATATATACATACATACATACATGCAATAGAAACAAATGGTATGCGTGTTGGCACTATAACTAGCTCAACAAGTCAGTACAATGGCTCCTATTTAATATGTGTTAAGACGCCTTCCGTATGCTGGAGAAATGTTGCATTTCGTTAATTTCAGTGGAACATCTTCCCCGTGCTGGAAACCCGTTCTACTCCATTCAAGAAAAAACGGTTGGAACTTTCCTCGGCATGGGAAGACGTCATCGCGGCATATTAAATCAGGGCCAATAATTCTTACAGTTGTTAAAAAAATAACAATAGCCTTCACTGTGCAAGGTTCAATTAAATGGTTTCTTTAGTAATCAGCTAGAAAAGTAATACGTAAGAAATCAGTGTTCCATTCTCGTATCTGTTCCAATAGAAGCATTGAACCATGCAGTCTTACATATTCACCTATCAGTGATGGGTTTGATGAAATTGTTACAGCTAAAAAAAAAGTCATTGATTTTTTTTGTTCCTGTTCCTTTCGCTATTCCTTTACCTGTCATTTTTTGTTGCGAATGAATACTATTATATTTTTAAGTTGTGATTTTGTTTGCAAGCGGAAACTGGACTTTTCTTGCAGAGTTACAGCAAAGCTACCATCTGTCAAAGCTGCCCAGCTATGCAGATCCCATTCAGTGCTATATAAAGACGTTATTTTCCTGTGCGCCGCTGTGTTTTACCATCACTCAATCTAAAATGAAAAAAGCAAATGAGGTGATTTTATTCCGGAGTCGTGTTTTTCTATGCTGCGTTAATGCAGCTGTAACTCCATCAATTGTATGTGTGTGCCCTTTCTTTATTTGATATTTTAGGCTTTTGACAGTCAATTTGTATGTGTCTGATAGAAAACGTGCATAACAGTAGCTTTCTGGTGCTCCAGGTGGAAACTCCAGCAGGTCGCTGTGGAATGATCAGTCTGATTTGCAGTGGTTTTAAAGAAGCATTCCCACTTAACCCCATCACCATCAGATGGGCCTGCAATGGGGTTAGGAAGGTATAGTGGCATTGCTATTAAACATAAAACATCTCTCAAAACTAATACACAGGGGCTGATCCACAGAGCTCTGTTAAATTAGGTCAAATGAGGTGACGTTGCCTATGTACTGTAGGTAACGGCCATCGGTTTTCTTGCGTCTAATGGGTATCCACTAATTATATGCCAAACCAACGTCCGTTAGCCAAAGTAGCATTGTTTCAATACCTGTAGTAGTGGAGATGTTTGTAGCGCAGGGACGCGCTAACTAATAAAATGCACATGCATGTTGGTAAAAATATAATGTGTGGTCCAAGTAACACATAGGCATTCTAGCTGCGTTACCTAAATCTAATGCCCATGCGTACGTTCACAATTTATAAATACACGATAGATAGGGATATTTCTCAGCCTGACCCTACAGGTATCAACATGGCTGAGGAGGATTCCACCTCTGCTGCTGTCACTTCTGAACTTGCTGCTGCTGCTGACCTTGCTGCTGCCACTGCTGTCCTTGCTTCTGCCGCTGCTGACCTTGCTGCTGCTGCTGACCTTGCGTCTGCTGCTGACATTGCTGTTGCTGCTGCTGACCTTGCTGCTGCTGCTGACCTTACTGCTGCTGCTGTTGACCTTGCTGCTGCCGCTGCTGACCTTGCTGCTGCACTGATAACCTTGCTGCTGCTGACATTGCTGCTGCTGCTGTTGCTGACCTTGTGCTGCTTCTGCCGCTGCTGACCTTGCTCTGCCACTGCTGACCTTGCTGCTGCCGCTGCTGACCTTACTGCTGCTGCTGACCTTTCTGCTGCCGCTGCTGACCTTGCTGCTGCTGCTGCCACTTCTGACCTTGCAGCTGACCTTTCTGCTGCTGCTGTTGACCTTGCTAATGCCACTCCTGACCTTTCTGCTGTTGCTACCACTGCTGACATTGCTGCTGCTGCTGCTGCTGTTGCTGACTTTGCTGCTGCTGCTGACCTTGCTCTCCCACTGCTGACCTTACTGCTGCCGCTGCTGACCTTACTGCTGCTGCTGAACTTGCTGCTGCCGCTGCTGACCTTGCTGCTGCTGCCACTTCTGACCTTGCAGCTGACCTTTCTGCTGCTGCTGCTGACCTTGCTAATGCCACTCCTGACCTTTCTGCTGTTGCTGCTGCTGGAAGGCTCAGGAGCATCACATTTACGGCAGAATAATTAGAGCAGGCCTGCACAACATACGGCCCGCGGGCCGCCTGGACTTCCTGTGCGGCCCGCGATGCCCCCCTCCACCCCCTCCCCCTCTGCAGACACAGGAGGGAAGGAGCGTCAGCATTTTGACATGCTCCCCACCCCCTCCTGAGCTCGCTCTGCCGATACATTGAAGGAGCGCTAGCATCGTGATGCCCTCTCTCCCCCCCTCAGCCCTCTCTCCCCCCCTCAGCCCTCTCTCCCCCCCCTCCGCCCTCTCTCCCCCCCCTCCGCCCTCTCTCCCCCCCCTCAGCCCTCTCTCCCCCCCCCTCAGCCCTCTCTCCCCCCTCAGCCCTCTCTCCCCCCCCCTCAGCCCTCTCTCCCCCCCTCAGCCCTCTCTCTCCCCCTCAGCAATCTCTCTCCCCCCCCCTCCGCCCTCTCTCCCCCCCTTCCGCCCTCTCTCCCCCCTCAGCCCTCTCTCCGCCCTCTCTCCCCCCCTCAGCCCTCTCTCTCCCCCTCAGCAATCTCTCTCCCCCCCCTCAGCCCTCTCTCCCCCCCCCCTCAGCCCTCTCTCCCCCCCTCAGCCCTCTCTCTCCCCCTCAGCAATCTCTCTCCCCCCCCCTTCCGCCCTCTCTCTCCCCCTCAGCAATCTCTCTCCCCCCCCTCAGCCCTCTCTCTCCCCCCTCAGCCCTCTCTCCCCCCCCCTCAGCCCTCTCTCCCCCCCCCTCAGCCCTCTCTCCCCCCCCTCAGCCCTCTCTCCCCCCCCCCCTCAGCCCTCTCTCCCCCCCCCCTCAGCCCTCTCTCTCCCCCCCCTCAGCCCTCTCTCTCCCCCCCCTCAGCCCTCTCTCTCCCCCCCCTCAGCCCTCTCTCTCCCCCCCCCTCAGCCCTCTCCCCCCCCCCTCAGCCCTCTCTCTCCCCCCCCTCAGCCCTCTCTCTCCCCCCCCCCTCAGCCCTCTCTCCGCCCTCTCTCCCCCCCTCAGCCCTCTCTCTCCCCCTCAGCAATCTCTCTCCCCCCCCTCAGCCCTCTCTCTCCCCCCTCAGCCCTCTCTCCCCCCCCCTCAGCCCTCTCTCCCCCCCCCCCTCAGCCCTCTCTCCCCCCCCCCCTCAGCCCTCTCTCCCCCCCCCCTCAGCCCTCTCTCTCCCCCCCCCCTCAGCCCTCTCTCTCCCCCCCCCCTCAGCCCTCTCTCTCCCCCCCCTCAGCCCTCTCTCTCCCCCCCCTCAGCCCTCTCTCTCCCCCCCCCCCCCCCCTCAGCCCTCTCTCCCCCCCCCCTCAGCCCTCTCTCCCCCCCCCCTCAGCCCTCTCTCCCCCCCCCCTCAGCCCTCTCTGCCTATTAGGGAAGGAGCCAGCAGTTTGATGCGATCCCCTGCAGGCAGAGAGGAGAGAAGGGACAGAGCTGAGGCCGGTCTGGCTGCAGAGGGTGGGGGCGGGGTCTGACTGCAGAGGGTGGGGGCGGGGTCTGACTGCAGAAGGTGGGGGCGGGGTCTGACTGCAGAGGGTGAGGGCGGGGTCTGACTGCAGAAGGTGGGGGCGGGGTCTGACTGCAGAGGGTGGGGGCGGGGTCTGACTGCAGAGGGTGGGGGCGGGGTCTGACTGCAGAGGGTGGGGGCGGGGTCTGACTGCAGAGGGTGGGGGCGGGGTCTGACTGCAGAGGGTGGGGGCGGGGTCTGACTGCAGAGGGTGAGGGCGGGGTTAGTGAAAGCGGAGCCTGTTAGTGAGAGCAGGAAGTGAGGTGCCTGCTGCCAGGGACCAAGATGGCTCCCCCTCCCTCCAGCCATGCTCCACAATAAAAGGTAGGATACCCCCCTGCAGCTGTTCCTCAAGAGCTAGTGTCAGTGGCAAAGGGGCAGTGTGGCTGTGTCAGTGGCAGTGTGGCAGAGTGGCAGTGTGTCGGTGGCAGTGTGTCAGAGGGGCAGTGGCAGTGGCAGAGTCAGTGTCAGTGGGGTGATGTGAGGTGAGGTGAGGTGCAGGGGGGTGAGGTGCAGGGGAGTGAGTGAGGTGAGGTGCAGGGAGGGGGTGAGGTGCAGGGGGGTGGGATGTGTGTTGTCTGCAGGGAGGTATTGTGTGTTATGTGGAGGGGGAGTATTGTGTATGGGTGAGGGGGAGAGATGGGGGTGTGAGATAGAGGGTGAGTCTCGCAAAGGTTGATGATGAGGGGTGCAGGGGGAGATATATGAAGATGATGAGAGTTGGGGGAGATATGAGGATGATGAGGGGTGCTGGGAGAGATATGAGGATGATGGGGTGCTGGGGCAGATATATGAGGATGATGAGGGGTGCTGGGAGAGATTGATGAGGGGTGCTGGAGGAGATATGAGGATGATGATGAGAGGTGCTGGGGGAGATAGGATGATGAATATGATGATGAATATGATGATGATGATGATGATGATTTTACCCGTGCAGACCAAATCTGTTTTTCTTGGAGCAGTCCAGCCCTTCTCGCCTTACAAGTTGTGCAGGCCTGAATTAGAGCTCTTCATTAATGAGGTGGTAGATAATTAACTCCTAAGTTACTTGGGGCATTGTGTCCAGAAACTAGCACAGCAGAGAAAAGTAAAATATGACCCAAATTAATGCCCTGGGAAAGACAGTTCGCAAGGTGATGCGATAGTGTGAGGGAGGGGCTCCATCTTCAGCTTCAGCACAGGTGGCTTAATCAGTGGCTCAGTCTTCGACTTCAGCACGGATGGCTAATCAGTGGCTGAGCCACTGATTGAGCCACCTGTGATGAAGCAGGGATATCCATAAAAGCTGGCCTGTTGGTGGCCCTTGAGGACTGAGTTTGAGACCCCCTGCTTAGTGAATAGGTGTTAGGAGTATTGTTACGATAATTGTGGGTAACGGCACGTTAAATAGCTGTGTGGACCTGCCTCTATGTATCAAGGCAAACATTAACTATCTCTTGGGGCCAAACAATTTGTCTTGATCTATGTATCCATGCGGCTTTCAGTGGGATTTTGTCCTTTGATGTATGTATCTATATTTTTATTTATATAGCGCCATTTATGTACATAGTGCATCAGAGCAGTAATACACGTTACATAATAATATAACAAATAGTGGGAATAAGCGCTTCAGACATGACAGTAACAAACGGAAGGGGGTCCCTGCCCCGAAGAGCTTACAATCTAAGCGGTAATTAGCGAGAACTTACAGAGACAGTAGGAGGGTTGTATGGTAAGTGCGTCTGCAGGGGGCCGAGGTCAGTGCCTGAGACGTACAGTATAGCATCATACTGCAGATTAGTTTTCCCAGAACTGCACCACTTTGGCATTGATTCCTAGACCCCAGTGTTTCAGAAACCAGGATATTCTTAGCCCCTTTCCTGCACGGCTCCCCTGGAAGGGGTTGTGCGAAAGCTGAAGCCAGCCTTGGATGGGAAGCATGATGTGGAATTGTCCGCTTAGTGTGCAGTTCACAATGGCTGCTTTTGTTTGAATTACATACATATTTATATATATATACATATACACATTTTTTTTTATATAAAATTGGACTCTAATTAATATATAATAATAATAATAATAATAATAATAATAATAATAATATTATATGAATGCATTTCTGAAAAAAACGTTGGCAAAGTTTGGCTCCAGTAGCTCAAACTTGCGATTTCAGAAGTGGGTACATGGGCCTAAAGAAGGAGGGGGGGGGGGGATTTGTGACGCACTTATGAAAATGACATTTATTGCGGTTTCCTTCTGTTCCTCTTCATCAAGTAATGTCACCACTTCTGAAGGGGCACACGAACTAAACTTAATTAAGAAGTGTATTCAATTTGACAGATCTATTAATAGAAGGAATAGAGGTTTTTTTGACGTGCTGGAAATCACACATATGAAACTATTACACAGATCTGGATGTCCTTTGGTGACACGTGAGATATGCGTGATGGAGAAGATTAGTGAGGATTCTTATAATCATGAATAAAGGATGTTAAAAGTATTTAATAGAGAGTGATGGGTTGTTGGGAGTGACAAAGAAGGTATTGGTTTGACTTTAGTGTCAATGCCTTCTTAGATTAGGTTGAATATTTCTGTTTGTGTTTTTCTATATAGTGATTCCTGCGGACTTTCTTTCTGTGTATATATATATATATATATATATATATATATATATATATATATATATATATATATATATATATATATATATATATATATATATATATATATATATACACACACACACACACATGGAATATATATAGGGGATATATATACTATTAAATTAATAGTCTCTCTGAATCTAATTTTGAATTAATCGACTAAGATTTTTCGCTACCCAATCCGTAGACAGATTTATTATTTTGGGGGGTGGGGGGGGTCATTTTTGGTCAAATAATCCATGAAAAGGATTTTGACCAAATTGCCAATTTCTAGTTATTATATATATAGATAGATAGATAGAAAAACAAGTATGGGAATAGTATTGTTAATGAAAAATACTAAATTTAAAGAGGTCCTATAAGAGTTAACATTTTCTTCAGATATATATTTGAGGTGACAACAGACAAAGTGTACTTGTTGGTAGATGACATCCAGAGATACCATTTATACTGGCGAGGTATAATATGTGGCATTACACAGGAGTTATATTTGGATGGTTGCTTGGTATCGAGGTAGTCTCTCTCTTTACAGCTGGCTGGAGTTTTTATACATTGCTCACTTGGCTGGATGGTCACAGGCTGGCATAACATGTAAAATTCTGCTCTTGGTAACTGACAAGGACCGAATTGGGGTGTATCACTTTCTACTGTTAATCAAAGCAACATTTTATGCATACTTTATCTTTGTGTTCTTGGTGAGGGTTGGACAGCACAGCATTGTGGTCATGGAATGACATTGGGGCATTATTATATAGCTGTCAATGCTACAAGATCCAGGAACAAAAACATTGATAGCTCTGCCATTCCTTTCTTGTTATGTGTCCTCCAGCTCCCTGCAACCAGCCCAGAAAGGCTATGTCCGAGACTTCTGTGTCTAATGAACACATCAATAAACATGGGCACACTGCATTTTACCATCTGGCTGTACGTTTTGGAACAGACTTTTCCCAACAGATTTGTGCATGGAGATGACTGCAGCCAATCCATTATGCTTCCAAACGCCCACTCTGTTGTTAGCTGCCTCTGCACTATAACACAGCTCTACTAATGCTTTACAGTGTGAGCTGAAGCCACAGTAACAACTGTATGTTTATTCGGAAGATCAGAACATTAGACAGTTTTCTGTGAGATGCGCATGAACACAGATTCAGTACTATCCCACGCTAAGTACATTTCCATTTCTGCTCTTGGTCACTGGCCCATACGAATATTTATTTCTCGCTGTCTCTACCCTGCATTCTTTGCCTTTATATGCTTGTTGTCAACATTAACTTTG
This sequence comes from Ascaphus truei, assembly GCF_040206685.1. Classification (NCBI taxonomy): domain Eukaryota; kingdom Metazoa; phylum Chordata; class Amphibia; order Anura; family Ascaphidae; genus Ascaphus; species Ascaphus truei. Next base: position 13,758,428 of record NC_134485.1, on the reverse strand, counting down.
AACAAATATCCAAAATACATTTCTCTTGCTTGGATAGCATGGGTCCCCCTGGACCCCTTTTCGCCTCACTTGGTCCCCGGTTCATTCCCCTTACCTCCGGGCGATGCGGGGGGGGCCCGCGGAAGGATGTGCGCGCTTGCGGCAAATGTGCAGAGTGCAGGCAGACGAACGCATCGCCGGAGACTACCGGCAGCTCCCTTAGCAGGGAGCCGCCATCTTGGGCAGAGTTGCGTATGCGCAGTGTATGCGCGCGAGTGGCGGTCTATAGGATAAGTCCTCCAGCAGAGGGACTACATGTCCCATGAGCCTCAGGCAGGTACCCAACAAAGTGCACCAACTCACCTTCACATTAGTGGGGCAGCGCTGTCTCACACACTTGGGTGGGTGGTTGATTCTGGGGACACTGGGACGGTCTGGTGCCCGGAGCACCTCAGTACATTGGAGTAAACCCCGCAGGGTTATGGACACGGTGTTGGGAAAGGTACGGTGAGGGGTTGCGGCCCTGCGAGGCCTAATATTGCGGTATTGGTGCTAATGAAATGATTGTTCTATGCCTATAGTAAATTGTCATTGTTTCACTGCATCAGTGTGTATTGGTCATGTACAGTATGGTCCTCCTGCACAAGGCTATCCCACATACAGACGAGCCAACGCGTATTCTAAAACTTGCCTTAAACTATCCAGTTTACATGCTGGGTAAATGCTGGGTACATTTCAGTGACATTTCTGCAGAGGCTAATGGCCTATCGGATTAACACAGCAGGGGTTCGTGGCAGTCCCATTCAGTTTGAATGGGACTGGCAGGGACCCCCACTGTTAATACGATGGGCCATGAGTCTGTCTGCAGAAATGTGTGAAATGTTGCAGCATGTATCCAGCATGTACCCAGCATGTACAGTACCTGGGTCTTTTTGGAGATTGCCCCAGGTTTGTGTTAGAATAATCGTCGGCACTACAGTAGTTAGGATCCCGCGCAGGTGGAGGCGCTGTCACCCATCGAATCGGGTGCACCCCAGGCTCCCAGCAGCGGAGGTTCAGGCCTCCTTTGAGCCACAGGCAACAAACACCCACACACACCGTAGTCACCCTATCTCCCAGGGGGTGGGGGGAAAGTGTGCTACATTTGTAATAACAGAAATGCTGCATTTTAGAAGAAAGGTTTTAATCTGCTCTAGGAAATAAAAGAAATATTGATAATCTTGGGTGAGTATCATTGGAAATGCCAGCTTCTAAAAGTATTCCCCCTGTCCATCATTAAAAAAATAATAACATTGTATTGCCAGTTGTGTTTTTGTGCAAGTGAATTCTAATAAACATAAGAGGAGCAAAGAGAAGAGGCCGATTTTTTGGGCATCAAGTGTGTAAGAAGCATAAAAAGATATTCTGTATCAATAAGTAGTTAGGTGGCTGATATTTCCCTGCAAGATGTCCCATTACACTCACATATTTCCTACCCGTTCACACATTGCCATATTCCTGAGCACATGTCACAGATGCTGGAGTCACAAAAGGTTCTTTCAATTTTGCAAGTCAGAAAAGCATTATCTCCAACTTCTTTCCACGGAGGGTCTATCCGTGAGAAAGTGCCTCGGATTCATTGTAGCATCCTTGGGTTTCCCATGTTGAACATGTGACTGTGCTGTGCATGGCACGGGCACCTTGGCGTTGCTTATGGAACCGGCTGCCAACCGAGGGGGGAGAAGCGGATAAAAATAAAGGCATTATACTGTTTGGGATAGACACAAAGGTATCCGCTATACAAAAGTGTATTCAGGGCATAGCAAATAGAAATGCTGTGAGTGCTCATTTGCATGTCATTACCCAGAATCCCTGGCTGCAGTGGAAGCATTGCATAATAAGGGATAATGGGGAAGGGCAGGGCTGCAGACCTGTGTGAGACACGTGAATGTGCTCACACGTGGCATTGTATTTACTATATATGAAAGAAAGCCAATGATCTCACTGGGTCTATGGTTTCCCAGTGTATAGGACAAGGGACAGATTAGGTGGGTCCAGTGGTTCTAACGCCGGAGTGGGCAAAGCGCCGCCCACAGGATGGTTTCCTGCTTCCCGGTCTCTATCTGTGGTGCAGACGACAGAGACAGCACTGCGGCGGCGGTGGCAGCAGGGGAGACCGCAGCGCGGTGGTGGCAGCAGGGGAGACAGCAGCGCGGTGGTGGCAGCAGGGGAGACCGCAGCGCGGTGGTGGCAGCAGGGGAGACCGCAGCGCGGTGGTGGCAGCAGGGGAGACCGCAGCACGGTGGTGGCAGCAGGGGAGACAGCAGCACGGTGGTGGCAGCAGGGGAGACAGCAGCGCGGTGGTGGCAGCAGGGGAGACAGCAGCGCGGTGGTGGCAGCAGGGGAGACAGCAGCGCGGTGGTGGCAGCAGGGGAGACAGCAGCGCGGTGGTGGCAGCAGGGGAGACAGCAGCGCGGTGGTGGCAGCAGGGGAGACAGCAGCGTGGCGGTGGCAGCAGCATGGCCATGGCAGCAGGGGAGACAGCAGCATGGCCGTGGCAGCAGGGGAGACAGTAGCGTGGCGGTGGCAGCAGGGGAGACAGCAGCGTGGCGGTGGCCAGCAGCATGGCCATGGCAGCAGGGGAGACAGCAGCATGGCCGTGGCAGCAGGGGAGACAGTAGCGTGGCAACAGGGGAGACAGCAGCACAGTGGTAGCAGCAGGGGAGACAGCAGCATGGCGGTGGCAGCAGAGGAGACAGCAGCGTGGTGGCAGTGGCAGCAGGGGAGACAGCAGCGTGGTGGCAGTGGCAGCAGTGGAGACTGCAGCGTGGCGGTGGCAGCAGCATGGCCATGGCAGCAGGGGAGACAGCAGCATGGCCGTGGCAGCAGGGGAGACAGTAGCGTGGCGGTGGCAGCAGGGGAGACAGCAGCGTGGCGGTGGCAGCAGCATGGCCATGGCAGCAGGGGAGACAGCAGCATGGCCGTGGCAGCAGGGGAGACAGTAGCGTGGCAACAGGGGAGACAGCAGCACAGTGGTAGCAGCAGGGGAGACAGCAGCGTGGCGGTGGCAGCAGAGGAGACAGCAGCGTGGCGATGGCAGCAGGGGAGACAGCAGCGTGGTAGCAGTGGCAGCAGGGGAGATTGCAGCGTGGCGGTGGCAGCAGAGGAGACAGCAGCGTGGTGGCAGTGGCAGCAGGGGAGACTGCAGCACGGCGGTGGCAGCACGGCGGTGGCAGCAGGGGAGACAGCAGCGTGGTTTGGCAGCAGGGGAGACAGCAGCGTGGCGGTGGCAGCAGGGGAGACAGCAGCGTGGCGGCAGTGGTAGCGGGGAGACAGCAGCGTGACGGCAGTGGCAGCGGGGAGACAGCAGCGTGGCGGCGGTGGCAGCGGGGGAGACAGCAGCGTGACGGCAGTGGCAGCGGGGAGACAGCAGCGTGACGGCAGTGGCAGCAGAGGAGACAGCAGCGTGGCGGCGGTGGCAGCAGGGGAGACATATACACAGACATATACGGTATCGAAACCTCAAAGTGTTTTAGATTGATGAGCAGAACCTAGTCTTTATTTTTCCCATTTCTTTTCATATCCAAGTTAAAAAAATAAAGGAATAATAACATTTGTTTTTGTTTTTTTGAACACCCAATCACCAACCCACATTTAAACTTTTCCAAGCACTTCTGCCTTAAATAACATCCATAGCATGAATATCTGGAATCTGTCAAACCTAATGAAGCTTTACAGTAATCATTTACTTTTGACTTAATTCTTGATCCCGGCGCTGTAACTATTAACACTGTATGGAGACCAGCCTACGCTCACGTTGTCTTTGGCAAAGTTGCCGTGTGCTCTTCCAAGGGGCCGTTAGGCGCTCTCCTAACGTTTCGAGGCTCGTTTCTCTTCTGTAAACCAAACCTATTTTTTTTCTGTTCCATTTTATTCCTGTTTTGTTGTTGTTGTTACTGTTTTTTAATAGGATGCAATTACAGCAACGATAGATTTTCACAGCTGTTCACCTCAGAGACACCATCCTGTCGGTGAAAGACTGGAGGATATGCACGGGGTGATTATGCATTCAGAGCTTGAATATGTTCCGTGTTCCATCTCGAGGTCGGCTGGAGATACAGTAGGAAATAGGACCGAGGCAAAATAAGTAACAGGCAGTTGTAGCTTTAGGCATAAGAGAACCAAGCAAATGTCCCAAATATTCCAAGGGACCCTAATGCCTGAGGATTCTATTTTATGATTTTATTTTGTCTCACCTTGGTTTTTTTACATTTGCATATATATTGTATTTATTTTTACACTTAAAACGGGGATCTCAAATAGTAATTTAATGCACTCGGAGACGGTGGATAAACCATGTAGGATCCTTCATTGCTTAAGGGGCTCAAAGATATAGGTAGGATTGCAACTCCCTTGTACATTCCCGCTTATGAACTACTGACTTGGTAGTCAGGTATGAGAAGGAAAATGGAAAGATAAGACTTTTAATTTAAAGCAGTAGTTAGTGTGGCTAGAAACAATTCCAGGCTAAAGCGGCGTTTGTTTAGAGAATTGAAACTCAAGAAAACTTGCGAAAAGATAGCAACAGGTATCAGCTAATACTATTATGGGAATGGACTTTCATGTTGTGTTGCTCAAAGACTGAGCCACTGATTGAGCCACTTGTGCTGAAGCAGGGATATTCTGAAAACATGAACCAGTTGGTGGCCCTTGAGGATTGGCGTTGCCCGCCCCTGTTCTACGTTATAGCAACTACTAAAATCTCCAGGCGGTTTCCCAGAATATTGGATACGGGCGGCAGAGAGAGAGAGAAAGTGGCAAATCTAAGGTAAAACTGGGCTGACATTCAATCTTCCACTGGAAAGACTGATGTTCCCATTCAACCACTTTTTCCACAGCTATACAGAAGTAGATATTACCTACCCTGCCATCCAATGGGATTAGGAGTTATCTTTTGCAGGCAATGTGTCGTGGATGATACAATATCGGTGTGCTTTATATGGTGATTTAGGAGAGAAGATAGTAAACACAGAACAATTCTTTATTCTATTCCTCTTTATCCCCTTCTTTCTTTTTTTTTTTAACGTCACCCAAAACTTTGCAGGCCTTGTGTTGAATGTAGGACGCAGACAGTGATCTGCGCAGTATTTCTCCTGCGCTGTCGGCTTGTCTGCCCCTCAAATCTTCCACGCCTTATTTATACACAACAGTACAAAAATAACACGACTAAGGGACAGACGTGCAAGGCCATGTATTTGGCCTTCTGTCAATCACCGGCGTGTTTTGCTACCCTGACATCGCCCCGGCGCAGTTATTTCCCAGGGCTACCAGATCCTGTCAAAATGTCTCACTCTGCTAGTGGCCTCCACCAAACATGAGTGACAGGCTGGGAAGATAGCTCCTTAAATTTCTCTTTACTGCCACCCGGTTGAATGCAGATAGCATATTCTTATCTGTTTATTTTTAATCGCTAAATTTTGTACTCATGGTATGTGTCAGATTTATGGCACTAAAGCCTCATACTCCTTGTATAGTCACAGCACAGCCAGTCACTGAACACGCTTTTCTTATGTTTGTCAACCGGAGGGACATTCACTCGCCCAATATGCCGTTATAATGAAGATAGACTTCCTCTATCCTTCATTGATTTGATTCACCGTATGATTCACCATATGGTTTTGGGGTGGGTGGTGAATGGTGACTCCATGCAGTTGCTGTGTGTGTACAGTATGTAGCTGAACAAATGAAGCAAAGATTTGGCAAATGGTAAGTTATTTGAACTAAGTTAGTTGGCTATTGTTATTCTCACAGTGAAAACAGAGGGTTTGCTCCAAGAAAGGCCCTTGCTGAGGGTGAGAAGAGAGTCAGAAAAGGAAGGGTTAATTGGTGGTTTCAGTTGAAACTTTAACAATAGGCGGATAAATGTTTGAGCATTTATAGGTTGGAGCCGGGGTACACAAACTGTTGTTGCTGCGCCCCCCCCCCCCCCCCTGTCTGCTCTCCCCCCGGTGCTCGCGCCCCACCCGTACCTTAGTGCCGCGTCACATGACCCACAGCATCATTTGACGCCGCGTTGCCATGGAGACGCATCCCAAAGCCGACTGAATATGAATATGACTGAAAAATCACGGGCCTCCCAGTTTGCAGATCCCTCGGACCAGGATATAATTGCCGTGGTTCCATCTGCAGGACAGCTGCAGTAAGGCTGGCGTTTAAAATTCCTAACTGGATAAGACTTCCTTCTAGTATACAAGAGACTTGTTGGTCAACTTCATCAGATTGTGTTTTTTTTAAATGTCTTAATTAATTAATAAAAAATTAAAAAAACATAACTGTCTGCAGCTGTCCTACAACTCTGAGCCAGGCTGCACTCCCATATACACAACATCCAACAGAAAACCAGGCACTTGTTATCTCAAAATGACTTCATCCCATGACGGTCACTAAGGACAATGTCCTATTTCTCAGCACTGAAACCCCTTTAAGGTTTGGAAGGAGAATCAACCATTCCCTAATTTCCTCCGAAATGTCAAGTGCGCGGAGAATTGTCCCTGCCAATGACTTAGCCAGTGTAATATGCAGGGCCACTTTTAGAATATTTCCGCCCATAAGCAGTTACCTTTTTGCCGTCCATGGCTCCTCTTGCAGCATCTCGACGTCACGTGGCTAGCCGTTCCCATGACAAAGAGACGCCATGTGATGTAGCGACGCTGCAGAAGGCTGCGATTATACAGTCGAACTGCAGGGCTCGCGCATCTGTGACGTCACAATAGCGACGTCACAGAGCGACGTGCGCACAAGCACATGCTACTGCGCACGCGGCTGCAGGCTGAAATCTGTTTTTTTGATTGGACGGCCAACCAGAAGTCAAATTTTGAAAATGCTTCACCTGTCGCCCGCATTGCAGTAGCAAGTGGGGAGACAGTTGCCTTTGGTATATGCAGTTTTTCACGTAGTTATGAAACTTGTTTTTGCGCTGGGCGGTGTCGCTACGGGCGACACCACGGGCGTTTTTGTGTATAATCGCAGGCGAAGGAGGAGAGCGATGCTGCAGGAGGAGGTCAGAGACCTTTACAGGGGCCCCATGTTCTCCTCCGGCAATCAGTTTAAATGTGGTGGGGAAGATAACGGGGTCTCTGTAACCACAGCACCGCCCCACCCCTGAAATTTGTCGTCCCCTGAAATATACCACCCTAGTCCCAGGTGTAGTAGGCCTATGCGTAAACACAGGCCTGGTAATATCTAGGATACAGCTTGACTGGGGACTTTCCAATAAATAATGTGTGAAGTCTTCTCTGCTAATGCCACTTTTCTAAAGAGTGCAGTGTCCGGGAATCAATCAGATATAATGTTTCGGTCTCTAACTGCCAGTTACCACAAAGCCTGGGAAAGTTGACATTTTGCAGGTTTGGGGGGCGAGGAGGGAGTGGTTGAAAAGTGACATTAAAAAGATGTCTGTTCAGTATATTCTACTGACCCTTCCTTCTACCTTTCTTCGGCGCCGCGTCGCTATGGCAACATGACATGACAGCAAATGACGCCGTAGGGTCATGTGACATGCGTGTTGCCATGGCAACGCATATCAAATGACGTTTCGGGGGCGCGTGGCGTGACGTCACGTGACCCCTCGCGTCATTTGATGCTGGATATTGGGTAAGGGGGGGCTCGAGCATAGGGGCCGGCAGGCAGGGCGGCCCAGCACTGAAAGTTTGTGCGCCCCTGTGTTAAGGAACCAAGCAGATGAAATAAAAGACCCACAGCCCTTAGAAGATATTTCTTAACTTAATAAAAGGGGGACATTTATTAGGGGGACCAGTTGTCCCGGTTTAGCCGGGACAGTCCCGTTTTTTTAATGGCTGTCTCGGTTTTTTAATTCCTGTCCCGGCTGCCCCGCATTCTTTAAAATGTCCCGTTTTTTTGTGGCTGTTCCGGTTTTGGCCATCAGAGCGGGGGGGGGGGCAGCAGAGAGCAGAGAATGCAGGAACAGAGCAGAGGCCGGTCTGACTAGCTGCAGAGGGTGGGGGCAGGGTTAGAGGCAGAGGGTGGGGGCGGGGTTAGAGGCAGAGGATGGGGGCGGGGTTAGGGTTAGAGGCAGAGGGTGGGGCGGGGTTCGAGGCAGAGGGTGGGGGCGGGGTTAGAGGCAGAGGGTGGGGGCGGGGTTAGGGTTCGAGGCAGAGGGTGGGGCGGGGTTAGAGGCAGAGGGTGGGGCGGGGTTAGGGTTAGAGGCAGAGGGTGGGGCGGGGTTTGAGGCAGAGGGTGGGGGCGGGGTTAGAGGCAGAGGAGCCCCAGCAGTAAGACAGTGGGAGCTTCGGTGTCTGCTGCCAGGGCTCAAGATGGCTTCCCCCCTAATGTTCCACAGAGGCAGGTAGGGACCAGAACGGACACACACGAGATGCAGCATGGGGGAGAGAGAGAGGAAGCATGAGAGGGGGAGAGAGAGGCAGCATGAGAGGGGGGATAGAGGCAGCATGGGGGGGAGGATAGAGGCAGCATGGGGGGGAGGATAGAGGCAGCATGGGGGGGAGGATAGAGGCAGCATGGGGGGAGGATAGAGGCAGCATGGGGGGGAGGATAGAGGCAGCATGGGGGGAGGATAGAGGCAGCATGGGGTGATGATAGAGGCAGCATGGGGGGGAGGATAGAGGCAGCATGGGGGGGAGGATAGAGGCAGCATGGAGGGGAGGATAGAGGCAGCATGGGGGGGAGGATAGAGGCAGCATGGGGGGGAGGATAGAGGCAGCATGGGGGGGAGGATAGAGGCAGCATGGGGGGAGGATAGAGGCAGCATGGGGTGATGATAGAGGCAGCATGGGGGGGAGGATAAAGGCAGCATGGGGGGGAGGATAGAGGCAGCATGGAGGGGAGGATAGAGGCAGCATGGGGGGAGGATAGAGGCAGCATGGGGTGATGATAGAGGCAGCATGGGGGGGGAGGAGAGGCAGCATGGGGGGGAGGAGAGGCAGCATGGGGGGGAGAGGCAGCATGGGGGGGGAGGAGGCAGCATGGGTGGGAGGAGAGGCAGCATGGGTGGGAGGAGAGGCAGCATGGGTGGGAGGAGAGGCAGCATGGGTGGGAGGAGAGGCAGCATGGGGGGGAGGAGAGACAGCATGGTGGGGAGGATAGAGGCAGCATGGGGGGGAGGAGAGAGGCAGCACACAGAGAATGGGGAAGAGCGAGACACAGAGAATAGGGGAGAGAGAGACACAGAGAATGGGGGAGAGAGACGCACACACAGAGAATGGGGGAGAGAGACGCACACACAGAGAATGGGGAGAGACGCACACACAGAGAATTGGGGAGAGAGACGCACACACAGAGAATTGGGGGAGAGACGCACACACAGAGAATGGGGGAGAGACGCACACACAGAGAATGCGGGAGAGAGAGACGCACACACAGAGAATGGGGGAGAGACGCACACACAGAGAATGGGGGAGAGACGCGCACACACAGAGAATGGGGGAGAGAGAGACACAGAGAATGGGGGAGAGAGGCACACACAGAGAATGGGGGAGAGAGAGACACAGAGAATGGGGGAGAGCGCCACACACAGAGATAATGGGGGAGAGATGCACACACAGATGGTGGGAGAGAGACAGAGAATGGGGGGGAGAGAGAGAGAAACAGAGAATGGGGGAGAGAGGGAGAAAGAGAGAGAGAGAGACAGAGACAACAGAGACAGAGACAGAGAATGGGGGGAGAGAGACAGAGAATGGGGAGAGAGAGTCATACACAGAATGGGGAGAGAGACAGAATGGTATGGGTGGAACGAGAATGGAGTGAAGGGGGGAACGACAATGGAGGGAGAGAGAATGGGTATGTGTAAGGCTGCGACCCCGCTAGCGCTGAGCGGGTGGCGATTACTTGCATATATAGCTATATGTAAGTCCCTGCTCACGCTGTGCGTGCGGCGCTCGTGCGCGGGCACACAAGCTTACCCACGCTCGGCGCTTAAGTAAATAAAAAAACTATACTTACCCGCGCACTCAACTTCCCGCAATGCCCCTCCCCCACGCGCGCGTACATGCAGGACACCGGCGCTCATGCTTGGAGCGCTCTCCAAGCATGAGCGCCCTCAGCGCCAGCGGGGAAGCAGCCTAAGAAGGGGGGACAGAGAGCAGCGGAGAGACCTACAGGAGACATAAAGCGCAGTTGGTGATGTCATTTGTTTTATAAATATTTTTTTTTTTAATGTGTCCCGGTTTTTACTTTTGTAAATCTGGTCACCCTAACATTTATGGAAGTTAAAAGTGTCTCAAATTGAAACTTCTTTGTAAATGAACGCTTTATTTTAGTTTTTATTTTGTAAAAACCACCAATCATGTTCTGGTCAACAGTTCTCCCCAAATTCACCGGTGATCCAAACCTCGTGCAAGCAACTACCTTTAGGAACTTGGCCAAATGACTCCAAGTGAATTTCACAATTGACTGGATAAGTGATAGGATGGAGTACTGTATATAAAGGCAGGTAGTCTTTTGTATTTGAATGATAATAGAATGAGATGCCTAACTTGTTATACAACATATTAGGTCTCACAAAAGCTACTTGTTGTGAAGGAATTGAATACTGCATTTCCTGTGTTGAAAAAGCAGGTTACGGTAGATAGATATTTTCTGTATAGGGGCAAAACATTTGTAGAGTACAGTGTGGCCTTGGTAAACACGTTAAAAAAAAAAGAACAATAAACAATTTTCAAAGTTATCCACGGAAATGCTTTTTCCTTTAACCTTTTTGGAACACAAAATCAAATCAGTGAACAGCTTCACAAAGAAGAAAACATTCGGTGCCTCTCTTAGCTCTTTTGATGGAATCCAGCACATGTCCGTGCCTTTCAATGAACCAATACAAAAAGTTCTTTATAGATGTAATAATAGGTTAGATGAGGATATAAAAAACTTTACTGGTATGTATATCTTTATTCATGTACATAGCGCTTCACAGCAGTAATACACGTGACAATCATATAAATACCAAATATCACATAAAGGGAAGAAGTGCTTTCAGACATAAAAGTGGCACTTAGGAAAAGGAGTCCCTGCCCCGAAGAGCTTACAATCTAATTGGACAGTAGGAAGAACGTGCAGAGACAGTAGGAGGGCGTTTTGGTAAGTGCGTCTGCAGGGACCAAGGTTTATGTATGAGGTGCATAGTATTAGCCACAGAGCTACTCATATAGTCTCTTCTTCAAGTTTACTCTCAAGTATGTAGCACGCGTAACGAAGGGGACTATGGAGATTAAAAAGCTCAGTACACAGCATTTCCGAATTAAACAGCTCTCTTGCTGGTCCTCAAATGACAATTAGAAAACAAAAATAGAAATGTATCAACTAATTAGCTCCTAATATGTCAATCCACCGATAGTGTGGATTCTCAAATAGTGTCAGTGATTAATAAGTGGGTGCAAGTATTGTGAATGTAAGTGAAGATAAACTATAAGAATTTGATAATAGGATAAGTCACTTAAAAGAAATTCCCTTGACTGCACACCACTTCAAGTAAAACAACATTTATTGGCTTAAATATCACATCTATCACTAAAGATATTACAATAACAAGTGGGGGTGAGTACAGTGTACAGAATAGCTCTGTCTATACAGTATGCCTATCTTTATATTGGTAAATGTGTCTGGTAATATAATATAGCCACTTGGAACTTAAGAATGAGAATAAATGCAGTATTAAACCTTTACCAAAGACAAAAAGGCTTCCTCTCCTACCATTAAGGAAGTGGTTCAATGGGTAGGTCTTGAAAGCAGCGGAGACTGGTTGAGTATATTTTGCTGCTAACAGTTGAGTAGAGTTCTGCCTGCCATTGGTAGACATGCAAACACTTATTTATTTTAAAAGGATTTAGAATTGCTCTTACAAAAGCAGTCAATTAATTTAGCATTGGGGTCTTACTCTTTCAGTAAGAAAGTGTACAGTAAGATGACATTGTTTGGTCTACAACCCCCACATTTCACTCGCTTTAGTCAGTGGACACTGACATTTTTGTGGAGGGGTGGTAAATAAAAATGTTTTGAGTGGCTTATTATAATTCCAAGGACAGCACAAAGCCTTTCTGCACATGGCTCTTTTACCATTGTTTGAATGACTGGTCATATTTTTTTTGCTGTTCTTGTTGCAAAATTAATGGATGGAATGTGAGGTCAGGGATCAGGAGCAGGGATCTGGGTCAGAGTCAGGGGTAGGGATCTGGGTCAGAGTCAGGGGTAGGGATCTGGGTCAGAGTCAGGGGCAGGGATCTGGGGCAGGGATCTGGGGCAGGGATCTGGGGCAGAGATCAAGGGCGGGGACCAACTGCTGTTCAATACATAACCTTGGTACCAGAATAACTGTGGTCTAAAATAAATTAGGGTCTAGGAATTGCAAGTTAAAAGGATAAATTGAAGGCTAGGTATGATAACCGTTTCTTGCTGATCTCACTTTTATACATGTGCTTCTGTGTTTCAAATAGGAGCTTCAAATCTTCAGCCACAAAGAGCAGAAACAAATTCTAAATGAATGCATACTGTAATTGTTATAAATTGAGACTGCTTGTTGTTAATTTGATACATTTATTAGGACACATTCATTACCTCAAAAACAACAAGCACCCTGAAGTTATCATCTAATTATACTGAAAAGGAGCAGGTTCCTCCAATTCCAGAACTGAGATGTTTGTCAATTATTCATTGCACATCTGTTTTTCAACAGCTAGTCCCAGCAGTCTGATTGGCTGCGGCTTGCAGTAACAGTACTTTATGCTAACTTAACAGACATGATAGATTGCTTCTTTATACGTGGGAAGGAAAAGCTTCCAGAAGAGAAATAGGAGAAAATGAAGGCGTCCCCACTTTTACATGTGATAAAAAAACAATATTATAAATACAGCTGTAGCCTGAGCTATGTTCTGCAATAATGCCACTGTCTGTGGCTCAGGTCTGCCTGTGCATTGCAACCAATAGCGAACCTGTGACACCCAATTCACAGAGCCATGGCAAATAGGTTTCTTTAAAGTCGGGCTGTCACTATAGACATACAACATCAGGGGTGGCCAACTACAGTCCTCAAGAGCTACCAACAGGTCAGGTTTTAAGGATATCTCTGCTTCAAAATCAATTCATTATCTAATTAGTACTCCAACTCTACAGTGTATGAAGATGAGATGTCTTTTTGTTTTTAGATGATATATTTATTATATACTGTATATCACAGTATTTGATTGATTCTTTGCTCCCCACCTTTGGAGTTTTTAAAAAGTGCATAGGTGCAGGGTTTTCTCTGTCTATGCGCTGAACAAGACATTGAGATGAAATGATGGATGGATGGATAGATAGATACTGTAGATAGATAGATATGATAGATAGATACGATAGATAGTGACGATAGATAGAGGCGATAGATAAGATAGATAGATACTATAGATAGATAGATACTATAGATAGATAGATACTATAGATAGATACTGTAGATAGATACTATAGATCAAGGTTTCCCAAACTTTTTTTTCCGTGACCCGGTTATTTTTTAACTTCTTTTTCGTGACCCACTAAAAATTTTATCGCCTATACTGGCCTATAGGGCCTGCACAGACACACACACAGCCACTGATATACACACACACACACACACAGCCACTGATACACACACAGACACACACACAGCCGCTGATACACACACACACAGCCAATGATACACACACACACAGCCACTGACACACGCAGCCACTGACACACACACTGATACACACAGAGCCACTGATACACACACACACGCAGCCACTGACGCACACCCAGCCACTGACACACACGCAGCCACTGCTACACACACACACACACACACTGATACACACACACACACACTGATACACACACAGAGACACTGCTACACACACAGAGACACTGCTACACACACACACACACACAAACACTGATACACACACACAGAGACACTGATACACACACACTTACACTGATACTGATACACACAGACACTGATTCACACACACACAGACACTGATACACACACACTTACACTGATACTGATACACACAGACACTGATTCACACACACACAGACACTGATACACACACACACTCGCTCTCCCCTATACGCACACAGACACAAACAGTGAATTACAGGCAACGACGGATGTGAGTGACTGGAGGGGGGGCCAGGGACACTTGGGTGGGTGGGAGGGGGCCAGGGACACTTGGGTTGGAGGGGGCCAGGGACACTTGGGTGGGAGGGAGGGGGCCAGGGACACTTGGGTGGGAGGGAGGGGGCCAGGGACACTTGGGTGGGAGGGAGGGGGCCAGGGACACTGGGGTGGGTGGGTGGGCGCCAGGGACTCTTGGGTGGGTGGGAGGGGGCCAGGGACACTTGGGTGGGTGGGAGGGCGCCAGGGACACATGGGTGGGGGCCAGGGACACTTGGGTGGGTGGGAGGGGGCCAGGGACACTTGGGTGGGTGGGAGGGGGCCAGGGACACTTGGGTGGGTGGGAGGGGGCCAGGGACACTTGGGTGGGTGGGTGGGGGCCAGGGACACTATGGGCAGGGAGACTTGGGTGGGTGGGAGGGGGCCATGGACACTTGGGTGGGAGGGAGGGGGCCAGGGACACTTGGGTGGATGGAAGGGGGCCAGGGACACTTGGGTGGGTGGGAGGGGGCCAGGGACACTTGGGTGGGTGGGGGCCAGGGACACTTGGGTGGGTGGGGGTCAGGGACACTTGGGTGGGTGGGGGCCAGGGACACTTGGGTGGGTGGGAGGGGGCCAGGGACACTTGGGTGGATGGGAGGGGGCCAGGGACACTTGGGTGGGTGGGAGGGGGCCAGGGACACTTGGGTGGGTGGGGGCCAGGGACACTTGGGTGGGTGGGGGCCAGGGACACTTGGGTGGGTGGGAGGGGGCCAGGGACACTTGGGTGGGTGGGAGGGGGCCAGGGACACTTGGGTGGGTGGGGGCCAGGGACACTTGGGTGGGTGGGAGGGGGCCAGGGACACTTGGGTGGGTGGGAGGGGGCCAGGGACACTTGGGTGGGTGGGGGCCAGGGACACTTGGGTGGGTGGGAGGGGGTCCAGGGACACTTGGGTGGGAGGCAGTGACTGGATGGGGTGACTTACCTTGCCGCCGGACGCTTTCCCCTGCTGACCCCGATATCCCCTGCTGCCCCCGATATCCCCTGCTGCCCGGGACGGGAGGTGGGCTTGGGGGCACGGGAGGTGAGATCGGGAGGGGAGCTCGGGAAGCTGGCCGCGGGGGGAAGCGGGCCGCAGAGGAGCTGGTACTTCCTCCTCCGTCCCACGTTGGGAGCGGGGGGGAGAAAGGGAGCGGGCCCTGCGCAAGCGCGTAGGACCGCGGGGGGAATCGCCGCCATTGTATTTTTAACTTGAGCAGGGGGGACGGGAGACACCGCCGGCCAGCCTCGCTGCGACCCGGCAATTTTGGTGCCGTGGCCCGGTGCCGGGTCGCGACCCACCATTTGGGAAACGCTGCTATAGATAGATACTGTAGATACTATAGATAGATACTGTAGATACGATAGACACGATAGATAGACACACTAGATTAGATAGATAGATAGATTGATAGTTTTTAATTCCCCATTGGACTGCTTTGTGTAATATGTTGGTTGATGACTGAGATTTTGATCAAGTCCTTTTCTAATTCAAGTTCATTTTGTTCAAATTTGTCCTGCGTTACTATGGGAAATTGCAACTTGAAGAGCCAGGAATGGACAACAATGTCATGATGATATGGAGTTTGATATGGATATGTTATCATCATTATCATGATATGGAGTTTGTCAGTGCTGTAATATTAATAGACACTAATGCACCCATTCCCAGACACATACAGCATTACATGTACAGACACATACAGCATTACATGCATACACATATACATTGACATGCATACACATATACATTGACATCCTTGCATATGTGCAGTTCCTTATGGGGGTCACTGAAAAATAAATAAACAGTGTACAGTAGGAGTCAAGCACACAACTAGCTTCCAGAACATACACAAAGATGTTTGGGATTGCGGCAAAGCCCCATACTATGCTATTCCCTCTCCTAAGATGCTGTAACTATTCTGAAGGAGCTGCAGTTTGGAACTTCATGAAGAAGAGAGTCATCAACGGTGAGCCACCACGAGAACTGGCTGACCCCATTCTGCAATCAGTGATTGTGGCAGCTTTGCTCTCTTATCAGGTTAAACACTGCAATGTGTCCATGATCTCAATTCACAAAACAAACTCATCCTATGCACATACTCACTGATTATCGTTCGGCAACATTTATAACTTGCACAACAGCTCTTGAAGGGCTTTCCCCATAATGATAACATCCTTACAAATTGTGAGTTGATCATAACCGTATGTTAACATTAGTATTTGTTTTGCTTATACTGTACAGCACTGACAGTTCACACAGTGCTGTACATACAGTAGCATTTTGTACAACGCTTACAATCGAATCTTGGTGACATTGCCCACGGTCATAAGGAAAGTTGACACTGGGATTTTGACCAAGTTCATCTGCTTCAAAGACCCCGTTCTTGCCACCTAGCTACTTTTTCAGCCTCTTATATAGTATTATTTTTATGTTATTCTCCCTTTTGATAAAAGATAAGGCAGGACGCTCTCGTCTTTCCCTAAACTGACCCGACTCACCTCCCTCCCTTCTAACTTAACCAGCAATCTATTCACTCGCCTCCGATACCTAGTAAGTGGATTTTTTTCCGCAGCACCTGCTCAAGGCCACCACATCAATTATTAACTGAGTGCATCATGAATATGGAAATCAAACTGTCCACTTGCTTTATTAAATTAAAGGAAAGAAAGGGTATTCTGGTCCACTCTACAGGAGCAGAGAGCAGTCAGCATATGCATTAAATTGCCCGTGATTATGCAAAGTTATGCATATATTTGACTTAAAAATTTAATTATGTGGTGTATTCCGAAAAGCTTCTACTTGTGCAGTCTCTTTAGGTCATGCTTTTTTCCCCACGTTTTTACTTCAGCTTTAACTAACTATTGAATAGCCTGAAGTGAGGATATTAGAAAGGCCGCCTGAGCTTTATATATTCCACGGCTCAAACATATATTTTCTCAGTGCGATGTTCATGTCAGGTGAGGTGAAATTCAGAAATTGTTCTGAAATTCTCAAATGTGGTTAAAGAAACCACTTCATGAAATGATTCAACTGCATACCTTTCCTGGAGGGAGAGAAGGACTTTTATAAACTAGTAACACTAAATAAGTATTTATTTGTACTATATATATATAGACAGATATATAGATAGATAGATAGATAGATAGATAGATAGTTAGATATATTTGACAATAAAAAACAGACAGCCGGCGCCTAGAATAAAATATAATGTCCCAGTGAATAAATTCTGACCAAATGAAGAGTCTAATCACGGATATCAAACAGTCCTGAGAAGGATCTTGACTGAAGTCTCACAGCACAGACAAACAGACATAAAAGACATAAAAGACAAAGAGAGAGATCATAGTGTAATCCTGATAAATAAACCATAAAAACTCAAACACATACAAAGAATAACCAAACAGCTATTACAATTCAATAAAACAATGTAGATAAATGAATAAAAAGACAAACAATTGCCTAATGAGGCTTGGGACATAGGCTGAACGAATCCATCCAGTAGGGGTAAAATTAAAATCCTACTTACAGCAAAGCTGAATATACACGCCCATAGAACAGATCTCCTTCCTCCCCAGGCGTAGAGACCTCTGCAGAGGACGCCACACGGATCCTCCGGAGCTGTGCACTGCTCCGACAACCACCGCCGCCGTGCTCACAGACCGCTGGTCACGCGGTGAGCTGATAAGGTCACAAGACAGCGCAACAGCGCCAAATGGTCCTGGAAGCGAATATAGCTCTTGGCACTCAGAATGGGGGAACTTATCGCTGATCACAGCTCAATGGGGGAATGGGCTAGCAAAAACCAAGTCCACAGGCACAAATGTAACCACCCATTGAGCTGTGATCAGCGATAAGTTCCCCCATTCTGAATGCCAAGAGCTATATTCGCTTCCAGGACTTTTTGGTGCTGTTGCGCTGTCTTGTGACCTTATCAGCTCACCGCGTGACCAGCGGTCTGTGAGCACGGCGGCGGTGGTTGTCGGAGCAGCGCACAGCTCCGGAGGATCCGTGTGGCGTCCTCTGCAGAGGTCTCTACGCCTGGGGAGGAAGGAGATCTGTTCTATGGGCGTGTATATTCAGCTTTGCTGTAAGTAGGATTTTAATTTTACCCCTACTGGATGGACTCGTTCAGCCTATGTCCCAAGCCTCATTAGGCAATTGTTTGTCTTTTTATTCATTTATCTACATTGTTTTATTGAATTGTAATAGCTGTTTGGTTATTCTTTGTATGTGTTTGAGTTTTTATGGTTTATTTATCAGGATTACACTATGATCACTCTCTTTGTCTTTTATGTCTTTTATGTCTGTTTGTCTGTGCTGTGAGACTTCAGTCAAGATCCTTCTCAGGACTGTTTGATATCCGTGATTAGACTCTTCATTTGGTCAGAATTTATTCACTGGGACATTATATTTTATTCTAGGCGCCAGCTGTTTGTTTTTTATTGTGACGTTTGTTTGATCTGTGTTGGTCATTGTTTGCCTAGGCAGCCTCACATTTAAGTTAAAGTTTGTAGTAGTTACTATAATATTATTAATATTATTATTATTAGCATTAGCGCTGTCGACACTTATTTTTCCACGAATATATAAATTTGACCTACACTCTTTGATACGTTTGGTAAACACTGTTTATGGTATTTTTTTCGTTGATTCCCTGATACTTCACTTGGATGTTCTTAATTACAGTACATGTCTACATAATACACCTGTAAATAACCTATTGCTACCTGTCTTTTGTAGAACCCAGTGCATAATATTCTCAGACGTGTAACATTTCCCAAGACATTCAAACGTGACATCATGAACATCCTTTTTTTTAAATAAAAACTTTGTGAAAGATGCATCGGATTAAACACACACATAAGGGTTATTCACTAAAAAAAAACTCCCTGCCAGGTCTTTAGGGAACCCACAACCTCAGCTCTCCAAGGCAGTGGATCAGGCAACGAGTTGAACCTGCTCCTGGGTAGCTCCATTTCTTCTGAATAGCGCCATTGCTCCCGTTTCCTATCAGCCTCCAGGACACCCCCCCTGGATTCCTTTACAAGAAAGCTGTTATCTGTTCGATTTAGTTCATCGTTTTTCTCTCAACCTTTCTACTGTTCCATTTCTGACCTGCCTGCCCTGCTGCCTGTTCTGACCTCCAGTTTGCTGCCTGCCTTGAGTTTGGCCTGTTTTTAACCTTTTGACCTTGGCGCCTGTCCTGACCTTCCACCTGCTCTGACCGTCACTCCCACCAGTCTCCGGGTTTGGCCCAGAGCTGCTGAATTCAGCCACTGTGATCCACTAGTCTTGGAGGTAACTGTGTCCATTACTTAACACTGCCATTGACTTCCCATTGTCTTCTGGGATAGTGTCCCCCAATCGGAAGAGCCCCGTCTTATGGTATACCACTGCTTAGTAAACATGAGCGTTTATCTCTCCTTACAGAGGTAGAAAGCTCTTTGCACCAGGCATTGGAAGCAGATCCTGCTGTATAACCTGTCATCCATATACTACAATTAATGTTAATAAAAATGTTGTAACATTTAATCTGCATGCTTAAAGCCCATGGTACTTCACCCTCTATGATGCAGGCTGTGAGTTGTTTGCCTGTATATTATTTCTTGTGGGGCTCTAACAGACTTACTGCGCCTCCTAATGTCATCTCCCCAGCCCTTGGCAGCCTCGCTTCTCCTGGCTCTGCAGGCCAGGATCTTCTGATTCTGAGGTGAGGAGGGAACCCAGGCAGATTCCACATACATCTCATGCATGTGTGAGGACCAGTCTCACGCATCAGAGTAGGGAGCCTAACACTACCATTGACCTCAATAGAAGTTTCCCCCGATCAGGGGGTGCTATCGGAAGAGGCCTTTCTTTTGGCACACTACTGCTTAGAAAATATGGGCGTTTAGCTCTCCTTGTTTGAACAGCGATAGAAAGTTCTTCGAGCCAGGCATTTCTCATTGGACTCTTCACAGCTCTGAATAATCTGCAGAAAACCTTGTATTACACTGATCCCCTACATTGCATTACAGATGTAGCGGGTGTTATGATGGGGTATTCTGTGATATTCTGCGTTATCACTGCCTTGAGTCCTACCGATTTGACGATATTCTGTGTTATGAGAAGGCAGGGCCGGCGTGATGGAGGCGCCGTCGCTGTCACTGCCCCGAGCCCTGCGGTTACAGAGGCCCCACGCTGTTCCCCCACGACAGTTAAACTGATTGCTGGGGGAGATCGCGGGGTCTCTGTAACTCTCTTACCTTCTCCATCTGTTCCTGCAGGGTCCCTCATCATGGAGCCGTGATGTCCAGTGGTGTTGCGTTGTGGCGCCATCATGTCCCGTTGCCATGGCAACGTGACTCCATTTGTCGTGGCGGCTCCATGGTGAGGGACCCTGCAGGAAGAGATGACGATGGAGAAGGTAAGAGCCCACGCACCACGTCTTCATCGAGCCCTGCAATGTTACCAGCCGGCCCTGTAAAGCTGACTATCATATATCATATCTCTACATCAATACATTCAGCCTGGGAAGAACTGGTACGAACACAAAACCTGATAACGCAATATATCTTTTTATATTTAAAAAGCATTGTCACAGGCACACAAATGAAACAGTTCTGAGAGCAAATAAGAGCGTTGCGGGACCCAGGGGCCAGAGTAAAACCCCTGATGTATTAAGAAAAGAAGTTTATTATTTATAGAAAACACAGCAACGTTTATTTTATATTTTACTGACTTGCAAAAAAACGGATTTACGGAAGAGACCTTTTGTAGCCTCTAAAACTCATGCATAAGAAACGCTTAGAATCATCTCCATGTTCGTCTAATAAAAAACCCAACTATAAAAAAGAAAAGGGAAATAAAACTGTTGATATGATAGGTTTCAGAAGAGGTACCAAGCACAAATGTACGATAATCTTTTGTATAATAATAAATTGTTAATATGTATGCATTATATATACTGTATGTGTAATATTCTATCT
The DNA here is from genome assembly GCF_040206685.1 of Ascaphus truei. Taxonomy (NCBI): domain Eukaryota; kingdom Metazoa; phylum Chordata; class Amphibia; order Anura; family Ascaphidae; genus Ascaphus; species Ascaphus truei. The sequence continues at coordinate 13,737,339 of NC_134485.1, read as the reverse complement.
ATCTATCTATCTATCTATCTATCTATCTATCTATCTATCTATCTATCTATCTATCTATCTATCTATCTATCTATCGCAGAATAAATGAGTACTTCAGTTTTAGGTGATACCTTATTTATTTGGACTAACAATGTATGTCATAGGACTAGCTTTCGGGAGTTCTCCTCTCATCCTCAGGTCAGCAATACTGATTTACAAAGGAATTTATGGCTAAAACAGAGGTTAGGGAAGCAGGGGGAAAAACAGAGATGTACATAAGGTAGGGTGAGAAAAGAACAGCATTGAGAGGGAAGGGGATGCTGTAGGGCGGGGGGGGGGGGGGGGGGAGGTGTGGATAAGAACATTGGCACAGAGGCAGGCAGGATAATTACAAACAATTGTGATAGTGTGAGAAACCCCATATCCGCATTAAGGCCTCTTGTTTTGGTGTCAAAGAGTCTTATCATTCTGAGTTGAAATTTTTACATACATACAGTATACATACATACATACATACAAACAAATTCCCATTCATAAAAGGGTTATAGTGCTTAAACTGTAATGACATATGTCAGCGCTACATAAGAATAAAGGACAATTGCCAATGCAGGGTTTGTAAAACCTTAGCCGACGGCAGGATTCAGTTAGGGATTTTGTGCAAAGTGAACTGTTGCATGTTCGCACATCTCGGCGCTGTCATTTCAAATATATTGGTCTTCATTCCTCCTACACAGAGCTAAAATAAGCATATCTCCTCTGCAAACCATCGTTAATGAAGGTCCACCCCACCACTTAACTAGACAATTTGCCAGTGCATGTTTTTCAAGCAAATGAAGTTATAAAGAGCAATTATCAACCGGGGACAGAATAATTTTGATATTAAACACACTGATATTGCCTTACATGAAGTGTCCCTCATTACACTGTGCTTATAAGTGTAAATACAGTCATTATAGTATAAACATTCATTGCTTGCTTGTAATTGTCATTACCGTATATTCACCCTATATAAAACCAACGGTCACAATGTCCCAATTAAGTTATTACATATTTCCCTTATCCATTGTAAATGGAATATTTATCTTTTAGAAGCTTTTCTAGTTACAGAAGGGAAGTGCATGCTGGGGATAGCTATAGGCTTGAAGGACTCCTAAACTGTAAGACTGTCCCTGTGGCAAAATCCCTACAAGGGGGTGTGGATACTGTAAGTTCTGACCTTTGCAATGTCAACAATATGTGCCTACAAATCACTTACACAATAATACATCCAAGAGCTGTAGATTATGTAGATATATACCCTTCAACCGTAGCCTTTTCAATTCCATTTTCGTGTTGTTGCGAGAAAGGAATAAGAGGCCATCGGTACACCATCAGGTCACCAGAGTCATCATTAGAACATTATGTCAAGATAGACCCTCCAACGCTTGGCACATGGACATAGGTACACTATTTGTTATTGTATTTATAAAAATGTTTTACCAGGAAGTAATGTAGTGAGAGTTACCTCTCGTTTTCAAGTATGTCCTGGGCACAGAGTTATAACAATACATGGTTACATTAAAAGCACAGAGGTTATACAGTCAATTCACAGGCAATTCATGGACAGATAGAGTTGGAAAATTGAGTACAGGGGATAAAGGGTTTGTGAGTTTCAGATTTGAAATAGAGAAGCTTTAACATCAGCGAACGGCAGCAAACGGCAGCAAACGCTCATGCCCTTTAGCTAACCTTCGAATGCGCCAAAAGGCTGTCCGCCTTTGGGGCGATGCAGATGCAATAAAGGGGTTCAGATTGAAGGCTAGAGCAGGTGTGCTCAAGTCCAGTCCTTAAGCCCCCCCCCCCCCCAGGAAATGTTTTCAGGTTATCCCTGCTTCAGCACTGGTGGCTAAATCAGTCCCTGCTTCAGCACAGATGGCTCAATCAGAGGCTCAGTCTATGACTGAGCCTCTGATTGAGCCACCTGTGCTGCTGGGATATCATGAAAACCTGACCTGTGGGGTTCGGCCCTGGACACCCCATGTTTCTCACCCATGTAAAGAAAAGATGGTATGCATTCAACTTGGAACACACCTTTTTGCACCTCACAGTCATGAGGTCACTTGCGGCTTAGTACTGCTTAAATAAAGGGCCTTATGTACAGTATGTAATCGTTATAGAATTAAATAACCGTGGCTACTCTTCACCTACACTGCCTATTTATTTTAACGTGCCATACATCTGAACTGTATATTATTTAATGTTGGTGTCAAGAATTATTATGTCATGTTAGCCTATATTTCCCTTTCCCATTAATGCAAACGGAATATTTGTAGTAAAGTAATTCATCGCATTATCAGGGGTGGACAACTCCAAGCGTCACCAACAGGTCAGGTTTTCAGGATATCCCTGCTTCAGCACAGGTGGCTCAATCAGTGGCTCAGTCTTTGACTGGCCACCTCCAGTCCTCAAGACCCCCTCAACAAGTCAAGGTTTTAAGGATATCCCTGCTTCAGCACAGGAGGCTCAATCAGTGGCTCAGTCTTCGACTGAGGCACTACTTGAGCCACCTGTGCTGAAGCAGGGATATCCTGAAAACCTGGGGGGTCTTGAAGACTGGAGATGAGCACCCCTGCCGTAGGTAACGCCTAAATTGGGAACGTGTCATTTTTATTTAAGCCGTGGTAAAATACTCGCAGTGAGAAGCTTATATTACAATTAAAAGATGGTAAAATAAAAGCCAATATTTTTGTTTCCCAGAATAATCTCGTACGAGGACATTTTGAATTCTTTGATAGCAAGAGAGAAATGCTCTCGTAACCAAGCTGGCTCGTGGAACCCTTTCAATGAAACAAGGTTGAGTGAAGCGACTGCCTTCAGACACACGGCCTTGCAAATGATCTGAATGTAAGACAGTGTTTACCCTGCGCCGAGCCTTCAAACCCAAACAGAAGAGATGATGCCCAATTAAAAACCACTCTGACGATCTCTCACTGAACCAACATACCGGTTTGTTTTTTCCCTTCACAAATAATTACCTGCCATTGAAGCTTAATTACTTTTTATTAACAAAAGGCACACTCATTTAAATCGGGGAAATCACAACATGTTTGTGAAGAAAAAAAAAAAGAATTGTGTTTTAAAAAAAAACGTTCTTTCATTTATACGTGAAAAAGCCAATGGATTAAAGGGGCAGCCCAAGCAACATGGGTTTTTCTAACATAGGATAGTAGCAGGGGGTCTGAACCACGTTGATTTCAGTTATGGGGGGACCCCCTGCTCCCTGAGATACTTACCTCTGTAGGGAATGCAGGTATCTCTCTGTACTTTAAAGGTCCTGGTGAAGCAGGCCAATAGGAAGACACAAGGGATGACATCACGGCTTCCTATTGGCCCATGGGACATTTAAGGCGCCGATTCGATATCCCCAACTAGCCCAGTCATTTATTTATTTGATTATCAAAACACTTGAATTTCTGGATTTACTGCACTTTTATGTAATATATACATCAATTATAAATGGTGGTAACATCCCAGTAACCTGCTGATCACTTACTTCAGGGGTGCGCAAACTGGGTGGTGCGAGGTGCACAAACTGGGGGGTGCGAGATTTTCTGGGGGAGGGGGGGGGCGGTGCTTACAGAGGACCCGCGCTCTTCCCCAAAGCATTTGAATTAAATGCCAGGGGACTGTGCGAGGCCTCTGTATGTTCCCTTACCTTGTCTCCGACGGCTTCGGGCGACGCTTCGCCACGGCAATGCAACGTCACATGAACCGCAGTGTCATTTGACGCCGGAGACAAGGTAAGGGGGGCCGCAAGCAGGGGAGGAGCGCAGGCAGGGGGGCCGCAAGCAGGGGAGGAGCGCAGGCAGGGGGGCCGCAAGCAGGGGAGGAGCGCAGGCAGGGGGGCGTAGAGCGAGAGGTTTGCGCACCCCTGACTTACTGTATCAAATCATTCATCTTCTAACACCGGTAAATAGCTGAAGGTTCTGGACTTCAAGCAATGAGATTCAGCTAGTAGCGCACTCCTCTGCTCTCGCGCACCGGCAGAAATAGCTACATTAGGTACATCTGGTTTTAATAGATAAGGCCATACAAATAGGTACAGTACCTGCTTAACAGCTACAGTTAGCGGGTGTGGATTTGTATGAGATTGTCCTACACCCCTTGCCATCTTTGGCTCGTATTCAATATACCGTGAAACTGCTTCCTTTACTAGCGAAGACATCTGCTTCATGCCAATAAATGACACTAACATCTTCAAAGATCACATTGTGGACTAAAACATTACAAGTATCTAATACGGGGGTGGCCAACAACAAGTGGGGGGGGGGGGGTCCTCAAGGGCCACCAACAGGTCACATTTTTAGGATATCCCTGTTTCAACGACTGAACCACCTGTGCTGAAGCAGGGACCGATTGAGCCACCTGTGTTTTAGCACGGATATCTGGAAAACCTGACCTGTTGGTGGCCCTTGAGGACCGGAGTTGGTTAACCTTGCTCTACAGCACGTGGACCGTGAATCCAAAGTGTATTAAATAAGTGTTTCTTGAAGGCCAAGCTAGACAGCCAGCAGTTAAGCACATTTGCGATAAGCATTACATACAGAAGAAATGACAATACCAATTGAATATCAAACAGGTGACCTTCAATTACTTTCATGCATAATAAGCCTGGAATAAAATATAGGACATCTTGAATGATATTGATATGTATAAATTTGCTAGTACTCTCCGTGATGACTTGACAGCAGAATTGAGTGGAAAGAGCTTTTGGACACGAGTATTTTCAGGTCATGTCTTCTCAGCGAGTTCTAAGGGGCAGATTCCTCCAGCCTCCATGCTGGGTTTCACACCCGATCTGGGGTTAACTGCCATTCAAGTCAATAGGAATTAACATGGATCAGGTGTGATACCCCTCATCGGATGCTTGTTGAATTTCGGAGTATATCTCTCCAATATTATTGGATTTGTCTAGAAAAACATGGAGTTTTCTGAGTATCCAGGATTTTCATATTGCTAATACATACCCACCTAACTTTGATTTCATTTATAAAATGTTTTACCAGGAAATAACACATTGAGAGTTATCTCTCGTTTTCAAGTATGTCCTGGACACAGAGTTATGATGATAAATACATAGTTACAAATACATGGTTACATTAAGTGAGAAGGGTTATACATTATGTATAAAGAAATTGCATGAACAGTTTAACATATTTTATCTTTTAGGCGTATGAAACAGTTACAGACCAGATTAAAATATGAGAAAGCTTCAGTTTTGAAAGAATTTAGACTGGTTGCGACTTTGAGAGCCTCAGGCAAATTGTTCCAGGCGTGACGTGCCCAGTAAGAGGAGGAGCGACCGGATACTTTGCTGAACCTTGGGACCACGAACAGTCTTTTGGAGTCTGATCTCAGATGATAAGTGCTGCGTGTGGTAGGGGTGAGGAGCTTGTTCAGATAGATGGGTAGCTTGCCCAGAAAGTATTTGAAGGCAAGACATGAGAGATGAACTTTGCGCCTAGACTCGAGTGATGACCAATCTAGTTCTTTGAGCATTTCGCAGTGATGTGTGCTGTAGTTACATTGGAGGACAAAGCAGCATATTGAGTTGTAGAGGGTGTCTAGTTTTCTAAGGTGAGATTGGGGTGCTGTACCATATACTATGTCCTCTTAGTCTATAATTGGCATTAGCATCTGCTGGGCAATGCGCTTCCTGACCAGCAGACTAAAGGAGGATCTGTTCCTATAAAGCAGGGGTGCGCAAATTTCCTGCACTGCACACCCCCCCTGCCTTCTCTTCCCATGGGTCGCACCCCCCTTTACATTTAATGCAGCGTCAAATGACCCCTTTGCCATGGAGACGCATGGACCGAAGCCTGGTAAGTAAGTTTACAGAGGCCTCGCGCTGAAGAGCGCGGCGCCTCTGTAACTGCTGTACCACCCCTCCCCCCAACAAAAAAAAACAGTTTGCGCACCCTTGCTACACCTGAGGGTCTCTGAGAAGATCTCCTCAAATTTGTCTGCTACACAGACTTTTTTATTACCTATCAGTTTGCTGCAAAATCTAATTTGAGGCTATTGGGGCTGTGTGCTACACCACACATGCATACAAGCTGATGGATCCGACAGAGCCAATAGTGCGATTTCCGTGTTGTGACGTCACGGACCAACGATCGTGAGATCTGGATGGTGAGGGTGAATGGGTCATAGACGGAGTTCCAACCACGGTGTACACAGCGTGCATCGTGAGAGACGCTCCACTGGCCACCAGACCCTTTGTTGCAGCTAAAAGACAGGATTTTATCTGCTACACTGTAAGTAGCCATTTTTCTTGCGTTTTTATTGATATATAAAAACGTACTTCACTATATTGGCATCTTTCTCATTTATAGGTCTTACCTTGCATATATATATATATATATATATATATATATATATATATATATATATATATATATATATATATATATATATACATATATATATACATGTAGAGGTATCAGTACCGTGTTAGCCGAGCTTCAATAATCAAAAAATAAATAGATGATACCGTTCTGTGGCTAACGAAATGCTTTTATTTGTGCGAGCTTTCGAGATACACTGATCTCTTCTTCCGGCGATGTTACAATGAATGAAGCAAGGATAACTTAAAAACAGTGTCTCTTGGAATGTTATCTGTGCTTGTCCTTCCCCCGGTGTGGATGTGTTTTATGGCTAGAGGTGTCAAAGGGTAACTGAAAGCAAGTGAAGAAAGAGTGTGTATGTGTATCAGTGTGGATAAAAATGAATGGAGAGCCCACAGTATAAACAGTGCTCTACACAAGGTGTGTGTGGAGTGAGAGGGATATAAATGGTGTGGGTGGGTGTGGAAATGTGAGAGTTTGTAGCACAACTAAAAGTGTGTGTGGATACTATGTGGTCCCTATTGGTGTATATGGATGGAAAAATAAGGAGTATTAGTATGTGTGAGAGACAGCTGTGTGTGCATACATATAGCACAGTATGTACAGACATGGCCTTTAGCGCTCATGGGAAGAGAGTTCGCTAGTGTCAGTAATGACTCATAAAATTTCGATCTCTGTTTAGGCCACTGCTAAGTGTCCCGAACAGTTGCATAAATTTGTATTCATGCAACCGTCTCTCTTTCGGGGTTTTAAGATTACCTTTGAGTATGGCAACCCTCAGATCGTTCATCTTATGGCCAGAGTCAGAGAAATGTTCGCCAACAGGACTGTCTCTTGTTCCGCGTGTGATGCTGTGGCGATGCAGGTTCATTCTCTTGTTTAGCCCCTGTCCTGTCTCACCTATGTAGTAGCAGCCCCCTGGGCATTTCATGCACATGATGAGGTACACGACATTGCTGGAGGAACAGGTGAACCCTCCTCTGATTTTGTATTCCCGATTCTTGTGTGGTATTTGTATTGTGTCCGCTGTGTAGAGCATTGCTGTGATGCAAAACCTGCGCAATGCAGCTGTCTCTCACACATACTAATACTCCTTATTTTTCCATCCATATACACCAATAGGGACCACATAGTATCCACACACACTTTTAGTTGTGCTACAAACTCTCACATTTCCACACCCACCCACACCATTTATATCCCTCTCACTCCACACACACCTTGTGTAGAGCACTGTTTATACTGTGGGCTCTCCATTCATTTTTATCCACACTGATACACATACACACTCTTTCTTCACTTGCTTTCAGTTACCCTTTGACACCTCTAGCCATAAAACACATCCACACCGGGGGAAGGACAAGCACAGATAACATTCCAAGAGACACTGTTTTTAAGTTATCCTTGCTTCATTCATTGTAACATCGCCGGAAGAAGAGATCAGTGTATCTCGAAAGCTCGCACAAATAAAAGCATTTCGTTAGCCACAGAACGGTATCATCTATTTATTTTTTGATTATATATATATATATATATATATATATATATATATATATATATATATATAATATATACAGCTGAACCCTGTTATAACGCGGTCCTTGGGGGCCACAAAATGAGACCGCGTTATAACCGGGATCACGGTAAAATGTCGGCATGCTTGGATTTACCGGCATCTACAGTAGATCTCTCTCCTCTTTGCTGTCAGCTCTCTCCTCACTTCATAGGGCTGTGTGCACGTGCTCTCCTCTCTGCAGCTGTCAGCTCTCTCCTCACTTCATAGGGCTATGTGCACGTGCTCTCCTCTCTGCAGCTGTCAGCTCTCTCCTCACTTCATAGGGCTGTGTCCACGTGCTCTCCTCTCTGCAGCTGTCGGCTCTCTCCTCACTTCATAGGGCTGTGTCCACGTGCTCTCCTCTTTGCAGCTGTCAGCTCTCTCCTCACTTCATAGGGCTGTGTCCACGTGCTCTCCTCTCTGCAGCTGTCAGCTCTCTCCTCACTTTATAGGGCTGTGTCCACGTGCTCTCCTCTCTGCAGCTGTCGGCTCTCTCCTCACTTCATAGGGCTGTGTCCACGTGCTCTCCTCTCTGCAGCTGTCAGCTCTCTCCTCACTTCATAGGGCTGTGTGCACGTGCTCTCCTCTCTGCAGCTGTCAGCTCTCTCCTCACTTCATAGGGCTGTGTCCACGTGCTCTCCTCTCTGCAGCTGTCAGCTCTCTCCTCACTTCATAGGGCTGTGTCCACGTGCTCTCCTCTCTGTAGCTGTCAGCTCTCGTGCGCGTCATCGGCAGAGGAGGGTCACATGACAAAACACTATAATGGGGTTGAGCTGTATATATATATAAAATCAAAAACTAATAGACGATACCGTTCTGTGGCTAACGAAATGCTTTTATTTGTGGAGCTTTCGAGATACACTGATCTCTTCTTCCGGCGGTGTTACAATGGATAAAGCAAGAAAGAGTTTAACTTAAAAACAGTACATCCTGGAATGTATCTGACTGAAGCCTATCCCTCCCCCCTGTGCATTATGCGATTTATGACTTAGGCCAAGGCCCCACTGCACGCGCAGGCGCACCCGCCTTGCATCCTGGCGGCGCGTGCACTGCACTTCACCACAATCTGCAGTCTGTAGGGATCATTTTTAGGCGTGGGGGGCGTGGCCAAAATGGGTCAGGTGGGAGTTGCCATTACGGGGGGCGGGGTCACGATGCCGGCTGAGCCCCAAGTTCATCCTATCCACGGTTTAAATACTTTACAAGATACAGTAATCTCCTAATACCAGTGTTACCCGAGGCTAATATAACGCATGTGTTTATAGTTCTACATTTCACCAGTGAAAGTATTTGTCATGTGTGGCACTGCGTCTTGGGATGAATGTCTCTTCCAATAGCAATTCTGCTAACGCGGGTAAAGAAAGGGGTGTTCCTTGTGTGAGAAAATGATGATGTCACATACCTGGCCTCTGATTGGCTCCCTGGTGCACCATGTGATGCGTCGCAGCACGGGATCACAATCCTGTTGCAGCTCCCGCTGGCTGACGTGTCACAGTGTGCAGTGAGCCAGGGAGCAAGTAGGCACCGGGGACAGCTAGGGAGGAGGTAAGGAGCTGGTGGGATGCGCGTGCGCCGCCGGCTGCAGCAGGGACCTGGCCTCAAGGTGCTAAATGATCCCTAAACCTTTCTGGCTTTATCCATTGTAACATTGCCGGAAGAAGAGATCAGTGTATCTCGAAAGCTCGCACAAATAAAAGCATTTCGTTAGCCACAGAACGGTATCGTCTATTCGTTTTTGATTATTAAGCACAGCTAACACGGTACAGATACCTCTACACACACACACACACGCACATATATATATATATATCTTGATACTGAGCTGACCTAATGTTTAAGCTAGAAGTCAGAAGTAACATTTATTTGCCTTTTTTTAATGTAACACAGGAAATACTGTCACACTTATCGGTTGCCCAGGGATTCACTACCATACATTTTCCGTGTCCCTTCCTTTTTATAGACACAACTGAGAAAAGGGAGGGACAGGAGAGGAGAGAGCTTAACATGGAAGAAGGCGGCCCTAGATAAGGGAACAAAGAACACCTCCATGTTCCCAGTTTGTAGGTAAACTTCGGTCATACCGTATGCTGAATTACTACTGTATAGCAAAGGGCAGATTTAACAGCTGGGGCTCTTCTGCTTACATGTGTATCCTTGTGCTGTCAAGACCCATATTCAATGAATTAGTGGTTCTTCAAAACTGATTCTGAAGGACTATTCTGTCAATATTGTCCTGCAGCTGACTAAAAACAATGCAACGTGCATTCTCACTAGATATTTGGATGAGGGGGGGGGAACTATATACCCCCTAGCTAGCCGATCTATTGGTGCAGTAATATCAATTCAGACTAGCAACCCATTGTCTGCTGTTATTCTCACAGAATTACCCTCAATCCTCTATTATTACTGATAGTAAGTAGCGAATCAATTGAATTCTCCCATTAAAAAGTCAACGACAGTACTATTTGACTAATGGTTATGGGTCTACAGCAGGGGTGGGCAACTCCAGTCCTCAAGGGACATCAACAGGTCAGGTTTTCAGGATATCCCTGCTTCAGCGCAGGTGTCTCAAACAGTGGCTCAGTCAAAGACTGAGCCACTGATTGAGCCACCTGTGCTGAAGATGAAGACTGAACCACTGATTGAGCCACCTGTGCTGAAGCAGGGATAGCCTGAAAACCTGACCTGTTGATGGCCCTTGAGGACTGGAGCTGCCCGCCCCTGGTCCGCAGCCATAGTTGAATTTGTATTATCAGCAAGCGTAACCAATTTGCCAGATTGCAATACTTTCATTTTGAAGATCGCTTGTGGCTATATTAGAAAGCAGGGAATGTAGCACAAACCCGCTAGGGATATCAATAATTACTCATCTGTGTTTATAATACTGTTCCTCTACAATAACCCATTGCCTTCTACCATTCAACTAATGTGCTATGCATCTTCTTTATTGCTTATCAATGCCAGGCCAGGTTCTTACGAGCCTGGCATCATACACCACTCTTAATAAAAGCCTCAATAAAATCTAGACAGACAAGGTCAATAGACTTACAATTATCTAACGCCCTATAACTTCTATGCATAAGGTTATCCACTTATTGTCAAGACCTTCCTATTGAGAACCCCTGCTGTTTACTAGGACACACCTTTTCCTCTGCTAAATTATATGTAGTCACATCTCTTCTAATGGTTCAGAAGTTTCCTAGGCACTAAAGCGAGTTTCACAGACTTGCTGTTCCTCATATCTAATATTACTCATTTTTAAAAAGCAGAACGGTGCTGCCACAGTCTCTATAAAATTCCCACCCGTCCCCTTTAACCTCCAAAAAGCCACATAAAAAGAATCCAAAGAATCAGTACTGTGTTTACTCAAACTTACAGTACTTTTATCAGGAGACAGAACATAGACTGTCTCTCCTTACTGTACGGGAGTTATTTATTAAACTGCGATAGTGCTGATCGGGGCATTGTTGCATGGAAGCTCCCGAATTCAATGGGAGTGTCTGAACGACAGTGCCACCATCGGCACTATCGCAGTTTGCAAAACCCCCTATGGCTGGGATTCACTGAAAGTCGTTAAAGCGCCAATAATATTTGGCATTAGCAAAATAATATTAGTGCACAAGCTTTTTGCCTGTTTAACCAATTCCATACAGCATACACTTCTACCAAAGGGCCGGGGAATACCAATCACAACCATGTCCTGTGGCAGCAAATTCAGGGGTGGGCAACATCAGCCCTGAAGGACCAAGAACAGGTCAGTTTTCAGCGTATCCCTGCTTCAGCACTGGTGGCTCCATCAGACTGCATCACCTGTGCTGAAGCATGGATATCCTTAAAACCGAACCTGTTGGTGGCCCTTGAGGAAGGAGTTGCCCGCCCCCTGATGTAACCCCTTTGACGGGGATAGAGCTACCCATGCATTGCAAATGAATTCCCTGCAGCACCAAAAAGGTTAACATCAAAACCCAACCCCCCTCCCAACAATAAATATAACTAAACCTCGTGGCAAATGAAAGGAAATTACTTTGCTACATTAAATCCTTAGTAGCCAAAGTGATTAGCTAGCCATGGCAAACCCTGCCCCCTATAGTTCCCTAAGGAGTTAATCCAGCTCTTAGTCTAACATCCCTAGCACTCAGTAATATGGCGCCCCTCTAGGGACCTGATAACTATGAACTGCTTGGGCAACTCAGGGCTTAATACGGTGTAATTAAATGATGATGTAATGTCGTTGTTATCACCTCCTCCGGCATCATGCTGGCCAATAGGAAGACTTCCCATTGGACGGCCATTTCAAACAAAGCACGAAACCGGGAACTAACAATGGTAACTTTACCAATACATATCTCGGGACCCTTGGTGGGTGTTGGGTCTCTAGAGCTGATAATAGTGTGATTCAGCTGCTAGGACCCTGTGGTTCCCATCCAGTAAATATAAAGGGGTGTTAGGTAGGGGGTATGCTGCTTTAACTATGTACAGTATATAGTGCCATTATATACCTAGTCAAGATATGCCAATGCCAGCTTGGGGTAGGTGACATAAATTGGTATTTTGTGATTACCAGGTGTCAGATTTGAGTAAACAGGATGTGAATAAGTAATATGATATTACTCCTTTATATACTCATTCACATGCAGGGCATAAAAGACACTGCCGAAATATCACTGAGGTACAAAGACTATTTTCTGCAGTATACTTGGCAATATGCCTTTAGTAAATTGGTTAATTTAAAAACGGTGTTATTTAGAGATAGATATTTGTTTTCAATAAACAGCCCTTAATGATTCCTGGCCTGTCTGTTTGAGAGTTTGTCAGTATTGTGTTCTGAGTACCACAGTTCACAGGTAGGAAGATGACATGTTGCTACAGAAACAGAAGTCAGCTATCAGTATAGAATAAGGACTGACCCATTTATTAACTGAAATATTCACAGTATCAACAAGAGCAGAGAAAGACGTTACACTGAGCCGGTCCATTTTGAATTGATTTTGCTTTCCCTTTTACGTTGTGTGGACACCTGTTATTTGACCACTATGGTGAAACATTGAAATTAAAGTATTGTTGTATTAAGATGTTAAACATGTCTGTGATTGGTGTAGAACGTAGCACTGCTAACTGCAAACGTAGTCATGTCTGAGCTTTAAAGGGACAATCCAAGCGATATTTTAAATAGGATTGAAGCAGGGAGTCTCCGGACCTGAACCCCATTCATTTCAGCCCATGGACCCCCTGCTTCCCGAGATTTTTTCCTCCATTGGGGTGTCGGTAGCATCCCCAGCTGGGCTATCTAGGGTTCTCGTAATGGCGGCTTCAAACCTCCCACGTCCTGCGGGCCAATAGGAAACCGTGACATCATCCCTTGTGGCTTCCCATTGGCCAGCGTGAGCATGACCTTTAAACAGCACATAGATACCGGCACCCCATATGGAGGTAAGTATCTCGGGAAGCTAGAGGTCCCCCAAGCTGAAATGAATGGGGTTCAGCTCCGGAGACCCCAAGCTTCAACCCTATTTTGAAAAAATTAAAAACCTCTGCACTTGGAATGCTCTTTGAACTGGACCCCAAGTCATTCTATGCTGTCTACTCTGTGATATTTGTTAAGCGTACAGGACTGGATTTGCAAAGCTATAAACGTTATTGTATTTTATATTGAAACCATGATTAAATGTACAGTAATAAGGACTCTCCTACAAAAGATAGCTGTGAGGCCCAGCTGAGTGCAACTCCAATATATGCTGCGAAGTGGGATTGTTGTATATCCTTTGGCTTTCTGCGATGAGATTCCTTTCTTCATTCCTTTCTCGATGCTTCTCTCTGTTTTTACCTGTTTGTTCCTTTTGTTACCAAACTAATAGCTTTATACTGAACAATGGTTCCTAATTTGACCAGGGACACTCAAAGCAGTTTGGTTTAGATTCGATGTTAGACTTCGAGGCCCAAGGCAACTGGGCATATACGGTATCTATCTTATCCACAATCTGCTGAGGATCCTTATATTCCTTCAGTGCCAAGGGATTCATGCTAAAATGTGCAGGTCCAAAGAGGGTCATTATGTTGGGGTTAAAAATACTATGAAGAATATTAGTGCAAGAGTTCCCCATTCGAGTTTTCGTGTCACATGTTTTTTGGACTACCTTGTTTTTTTGTCCCTCAGAGCATAACCCTCTTGGGCATTCCACAGAGACTCCCTGGTCAGCTGCTACAGATGCAGAAATTCCTGCCAGTTTCTGGAAGCACTATCAATATCACAGGAACTATTGTGTGGCTTTCAATTTTTGCCTTGGGGCTTTGAATGTTCATAGCCGAAACGATTCCAATGATTAAGCCGCATAGCCCCGCTTCAACTTTAGGTTAGTACCAAAAAAACTGGAGAAAGACATTTGGTGGGTTTGCGGCTTAAACCACTTTACATTCTCTTGTAGTGTTCCCAGAACAAGGCAACGTGGACATTCTTGCTGTTTTTTGAACAGTATAAGATTATTTGCTGCTCCCTGCCCTGGTCTCCTGCAACTATCTGAGAGAAAAATCAGTATAAAATATGAGAACTCATCAAGTCATATGATCACTGTAATAGCTAAAACAGATGTATTGGCTTTAAAGCTGTGTATTTTTTTTTTAAATAAATCAGTTCTGTACTATGAAAAAATACTTGAATCATTCTTTTTTTTTTTTTAAACATTTCTGAGTAACATTTTTAATGAATTATAATGTATCAAGCATTTTTTGCTTCTATAGTCATATCCCCTTCCTCTTCTGAAACAGGCGCTGGCACACCCCTCTATGAGCCCTGCCCTCTCTCTAGCAGTGCACCAATTTTATCTAGTGACTGTCTGATCACAAGATCTTCCCCACAGAACTTTGCATCTTTGGTCCTCTTCTGCTGCACTGACAGCCATTTAGTGAACCCCGAGTCGAATCTTCGCCGATCGATCACAGGAAAACGGATCGATCGGCAACTTAGCTAATTACTTATCATTGTGTGGATTGTATTGATGCAAATATTAAAGGGGAAAAAAATTTCAAACAAAAAACCGTCAGCTCGGACTGCAGATTTAAGTTCATAAGGAACCTTGTAACACTGTGCAATATGTCACTGTGAACATTGCCCAAACTAAGCCCCCTTGCATGTCTATTAACTCTTTTTGCCTATAATTATTATTATTATTATTATGATTTATTTAAAATGCGTCAACATATTCTGCAGCGCAATACAATAGGGATAGAAAGGACTTAAACAGAATGACAAGCCAAAAAAGGACAGACAAGCACAAACAGATAGGTAAGGTAATGAGGGCATGCTCGTGAAAGCTTCTAATCTAGAGGGACTAAGCCCTGTTGGATCCATTTCAGCTTTTATTATAAGCTTCCCTATCTACTCTTGATCTCACTAAGCATTACTTGGGCATACAATCTTTATGGCTCCTTTCTCTTCTGACAGCTTTTCATAAATCCCTGAGGTACCCAATTAAACTCTGATACACATCTTTGCTGAATACAGACAGAGAGAAAGGAAAACTAGAAAACTGACAGGACCATTACTAGTTCCCCCGCTACTCTGCCAATGTTATAGGTATGTATGTATGTATATTTGTATTGATATCACACCACCAATGTACTCAGAGCTTTACTGAATTAGAAATTAAATAGAGAAAGATGATATAGAAAGTTTCACAAAAGCATTTAACTGGATTGTAACAATGAGAATTAGAGTCCCTGCCCTACAGAGCTTACAATCTATATGGAATAATGGGATACTTACAGAATACTATAGGATCAAGTGAATTGCAGAACATACATGAGGGGGGGGGGGGTATATCATGCATCAGGAGTGCAAGAAGCAGCAACAGGCGAAAACTAACCAAGGTAGGGAGCCCAACGTGAGAAATGTTTCAGGCGTGAGAATGGTGTAGAGACAAATGGAGCAGAGAGGAGACAGCCTATGGCAGAGCATAGGGAATAAGAAGGGATATAGCAGGAGATAAGAGCTGAAATGTAAGAGGGGCACAAGAATGTCAAGAAGGAGAGTTTGATAGCTAATATAGAGCTTTATGGAGAGCCATTGAAAGGCCAGACGTAGGGGTGAGTGAGAACTCTAGCAGCAGCATTTTGAATAATGTAGATTATAGAGTATGGAGTTGGGAGGCAAGAAGGCCAGAGAGGAGAATGTTGAAATCATCAAGTTGGGAGATAATGAGGGAATGAATGAGAGTTGTATTAGTACAGCAATAGAGGACAGGGTGTACTCTGGCAGTATTGCAGAGGAACAATTAAGATTTAGCAAAAGCATAAGTGTAAGCAGAAAAGAAAAGGGAGGATTCAAATATTACACCTCTACAGCATTATTGGGAGACTGGATGAAATGGAGCTATTGGGTTTAGGTGAAATTATGATCATTTTTGACATGTTAAACAGAAGGTGGGGGGACATCCCGGATAAAATCATCAATCAAGGACTTGGCACTGCATGGCAGAAGTAACCTTTGGTGTGAAAGATACAGTGGGGTGTCATCTGCACATACTGTAGGTAATATTTGAAGCCAAAGACAGTTTTACTGCGGGTTCAGTGCCAACCACAGGAGAAAAAAAATGTTATTCTAAAGGATTTGTGAGCCTAGGATAAATATTATTCCACTTCTTCCATTTAGACATCATCTTCATCAATAACATATTTAGTAATGAGATGACATTTATTAACGAAGGCTACTGTAGATTATTTTTTAAATTAGGCATCATCTAAAAGAAGAGCACTACATATTTACTAAGAACAGGCTAAGCCAGTCCTGTTTTATAGCTGTAAAGGTCAGAAGAGGGAAATCTACAAGGGTGGCAGAAGAGTAAGATAGCTGACAGTGTGCGCTGAACTGTACTACACGGAGCCTGTCATTGAATAAAGAAGGGAAGAGCAAAAGCAGAAATAGAAACTGTCATATAATAATAATAATATTTTTTCTTCCAGCGCAGGCATTATACGCAGTGCCGTGTAGCGCGTTGTGCTTCTCTACAGAGCTTACAATCTCATTTTGATGCTTGAGGCACATGGAGATAAAGTGACTTGCTGAAGGTCACAAGGAGCTGACATTGAGATTCACCCGTGACATTTCCACAGAGCCCCTCCTTCAGCCACTCCCTATTTAGGTAGGGGAGCCTTGAGAGGTGTTGCATACCTGTGTTTCCTGGGATGCATAGGGGGGAAAAAAGTAGACAGTTTGATTTACAGCACCAAACAATGCCAATGCTGTATCTGTATATGGGAAAGCAGACCAGTATTTTGACATAATCTCCAACGTTTATGGAAAGATCGACTAAAGTTTTGGGAACGTTGGGGTCAAAGTTCGTCTCTGAGTCAGATATGTGTGGTTGGCGTTTTGTCGAAAAAATTCTATTTCTTTGCCATTTTTTTTGCTCACCACGAATGTCCGATGTAAACGTGTGTGAAGGGTAACATCCCTAACTGTCTAATACTTCTGCCTAAATATAGAAGGAGCCTCCAATTTGGTGTTATACTGAGTAACAGGACAATGGAAAGGACGAGATGTACGGAACAGACGCGTCACATTAAAAAAACACACCACAAAAAGGCCAACGTCACATCAAATGAACTGTGCAGATTGCTAAGAAACAAAAGGAATGATGGGATTGCATGGTGGTACGAGGCCTGATAGAAACCGCACTGCCAGAGGTGCAATTAATGAAGTGTATAGCTTGAACTGCACCAAATATTTGATTTACTGAGAACACAAATGAAGCCGGATTATTTTTCCATTGCTTATTCCCCTCATTGAGTCTTTCCTTTCGTGGCGGATACTTTTAGAACCAAATGGTTTAGAAGTGCAGTCATACATAAGGAATAATAAACTAATGGCAGCTATATGCCATATTCAATGGGTAAATCTTGGGGGCTAAAGAACTTTCATTAAACAGCAAAGTGTGAATATTTTGTAGCTGACATTGAAAGTGGTCTTCCCAGGGGCTGTAATCATTGTAATGTGAGAGAGAAGTTCTTTTGGTTCCATTATCCTGTAGTTTTTTGTTTTTCTGCTTGAATGGATTGCTCCTTTTCGTCGCCCCTTTTTTTAGTTGGTACTCTAACATGGAAGGTTGTGGATAATTGCTTTGTCATCGGGTTGAAGGATACAAGATAAACAATAACCCCCCTGGAGAGATACCAATTAATAAGCCCTCCTTCAAAGTTCCTTCTTCAAACTTAAAATAAAATGGGTTCAAAGACTTTATTGGACTGAGCGTTTTTTTAAATAAAAGTGTCAATAACCGATATTTAGCTAAAGATGAGTACTTCAGTATTAGGTGATACCCTTGATATCCTCGATTCTAAGATGCACCTTTTTTCCAATTATCACATGTCTGAAATCCGGGTGCGTCTTAGAAACGATGCATTAAAAAATATATTTTTATAAAAGTGTCTACAGTATTAACCCCCTCTTTTCACTTACTATGTTCCAGGAGAGGTCCCATGTCAGCGGAGGATGAAGCGGGTGGCAGCAACGGCAGGAGAGGTCCCACGTCTGCAGATGGTTGAAGATGGACAGCAGCGGGTGTGCGGCAGCAGGACATGTCCCAAGTCTGCAGGTAAATGAAGATAAGAAGACAGCGGGCGGGCGGGCGAGCTGTGGCAGGAGATCATAATAGCAAGAGAGTTGAGCAGGAGCAGAGTGGCATAGGGGAACGGCTTAAGAAGTGCACGCTGTAACCAGAAGTCAGACACAGGTCAACTTCCGTGGGTTACAGTGTGCACCTCCCAAGCCGTTCCCCTATGCTGCTCTACTCCTGCTCAGCTCTCCTGTTATTATGCCACCACCCGCTCGCTGTCTTCTTATCTCCATTCACCTGCAGACTTGGGACCTGTCCTGCTGCCACACTCCCACCCGCTGTCCATCTTCAACCATCTGCAGACGTGGGACCTCTGCTGCCGCCGCCGCCCGCTTCATTCTCCGCTGACATGAGACCTATCCTGAAACATAGTAAGTGAAAAGTAATTTTCCGCGATTGTAAGGGCCAAATCGATGGTGCGTCTTACAATCGATGGCATCTTAGAATCGAGGAAATACGGTAGCTCAAATTTTAAAAAAAGCTAACAATTGATATTTTTGGACAAGCTTTTGAGAGTACTCTCTCTTCCTCCGTTGGTGCAATAAAGATTACACAAGTTTCCCTCGAATTTAACACAGGCGTACAGTATAAACCAAGATAACAATCTAAGACAAAGGACCCAAGATCACAAATGTGGAGGACTTTCACCAGCAAAGAACAAAAGTCACCACCTTTACGGATAGCGATTCATAGGATATCACTCAATTTCTCAACCTCCATGGGTTTTGGTAGAAAATGCGGTAAATGTTTATGTAATTCAGAAATGTAAAAAAAATATGATTTTTTTTGGCCCTTGTTTCTGGGAACAAGAACAAATTGCTGAGTTTTTATTTTTTAACTTTAGTGTAAATTTCTTTAGAAAATGCACCCAAACTTTTACCAAGTTAACTTCTGGCATCTCCTGGGATTTCAACCATTAAACCCCTAAACCCATCACTGCCATTAGCTCACTTTTGTCCTAAGTGTGACCGCACATATTATGGTTGTCGAGAGCCCTAAAAACGCTTTACATTCAGTTTGTATAATAGCCGGACACTAGTTGCAGAAGGTCACCATTTCCACACATCTTCTCTCCTACACATTGTGAATCTGTGTCATTAACATCTCATACACACACATTGTACATTTATTTTTTTTAAATGTCTTTTCTGTTTGCTACAGCTGTTAAAAGTAAATAAGAGTGTTAAAATCAGCAGGAGATATCCCACATTTTGCAATCACCCCACCACTGTTCTAATGCTGAATGACAGCCCATTAATGGAAGCAGCACAAGGCAGCTTAGTTACCGAGCAGTGTTTATACGGCGTTCTCATTGCCATGGAAACTAAAATGCTGCTTTTTTCCTAGAACACCGTGGCATCTTTAACTATGTTCATTTTGTCATTTCCCCCCCGCTCCCCCCCCCGCCCCAACAAGCTTATTCCCTTTCTCTCTTCGAGCGTCACAGGGTGACACTACCCAGTCATTGTTGAAGTGTAACTGAAGATGGGTACATCTATATATCAGTGCTTTATGCAAGACTAACAATGCATACTGCAGGGGCCTTCATTATTTTCCCTGGTATGGCGGGTACATGGTGACACGCTGCACCAGCATGGGATTTTAGAGAGACTCTGTGATACTCGGGGCTAGGATAGGATATGTGGAGTTATCTGGAGGAACAACATCACACAAACAAAATCCAATTGGAAATACATTGGTCAACTCCATAATATTGATTTGTCTACCTTTTCTGGGATAAATATTCCCTCATCCCAATTCCTACCAATGGAAGAGGAAAATATCCTCTGGCCAGTATGGACGAGCCTATGTTTTACCCCTGTCCTCTGCTACTAGATGGGGGCACTTACCCTGCACTGACAATCTGAGCTCAGTACAGTATGATTCATTGATATCAGTGCCATACAAGGATACAGGCAGAATAGAAAACACATTCTTTACTCTTTAAAAGACGCTCAATGAAGCAAAAGAGACACCCTCCTTGGTTATAGTACTTTTTCTGTTATTTATTGCCCCTTAGATAATCTAAGAAACCTTTAAATCTTCAAAGAAAGTATACACCATTAAGTAGCAGTATTAAATTAAGATAGTTTAATGCAGGGGTGGCCAACTCCAGTCCTCAAGAGCCACCAACAGACCAGGGATTAGCGATATCCCTGCTTCAGCACAGGTGGCTCAATCAGTGGCACAGTCGAAGACTGTGCCACTGATTGAGCCACCTGTGCTGAAGCAGGGATATCCCTCAAACCTGATCTGTTGGCGACCCTAGAGGGCTGGGGTTTGCTATCCCGGATTTAATGGGTGATTGATAGTTGAGAAACATTGGTACCGTGTTTATACAAAATGCAATACTCCTAATCTAGGTTATTAACATCAGAGGAGGTCAAAAAGAAATTGTAGTCAAAATATTACATATTATTGAAATTGTATTGTGAATTAATTTTAGATATAGGGACGTTTTAGTGGACCAACATGTTAGCTGTTTGTAGGTGTAGGTCAGTGTTTCTCAAGTGGAGTGCCGCGGCGGGAGACATAGAGGCTGCGATACGCCTCTCCTCTGTCAGCCTGGCGCAGCGTAGAGAAAGGAGAGCCTCTATCTCCAGGCAGAGTGGAATGCGCTCGCAAAGCAGCTGGCATGTTTACGGTATGTGGGAAGGTGGCAAGGAAGAGGGTAGGCATGAAGGCTTTGTGTGGGGATGGAGAATAGACAGTACGTGGTGTTAATAAGAGCAGGGGGGATAAATGTGCAGGGTGTGTTGAAAAAAAAGAGTGAGTAAGATGTGTTTGGGTGAATGTAGAGTGTGTGTGAAGGGTGGGTGTACGTGTGTGAGCAAGAGAACGAGCGAGGAGAGGATAAGTAGGGGAGCCTCAAAGATTAAAAAAAGTCCTTCAGGGGTGCCCCTGCTCAAAAAAAGGCTGAGATCTCATGGTTTAAGTTGTATACAAACTTTTGAAGACTTGGGAGTCCCTTGCAATGCCAGAAAAGCTTGTAAACAAATCTCTGAGGTAACATGTACAGAAGGTCCATTAAAACAGTTAACCACCTCACAGTCCTCCAGATCTAGAGGGTCTCCCGTTCCCGGACCCAACGGAATAAGCTCTTTGGAAATGTGGACCAAGACATGACATTGTATCTCAAAATATCTGTTTGGGGAAGTAGGTGGAACCTATTCATTAATCTCTGATAAGGCCAATCCAAAATCATCAGAAAAAAGAACGTATGATGTGATAAAAACCTGACGGTTTCACGTAAATGTACATTTGCAAGTTTGCTTCAATTGCATACAACATTTGGTTATTGGACGGAATTGCACAGCCGAAACCAAATTGTGTGTAAAAAAAAAAAACAATGTTTTCGTGTGGTTTGGAGTAATGATCCACTAAAGGGTGCTAATATGATAATGAATGGGAATAAAGTCATGCAAAAGCTTTGCACCCTTTTATGGATCTGGGTCAAAGAGTACATTTAATAAAGGCTAATCCCATGTTGTGTACTGTTCTGAACAACATTTTCACTGTACAGCCTTAAGCAACCAGGATCCACTTAACAATACATCTGGAAAGCCACAGATAATAAGTAATCATTACTTACCACTGAGCAGTACCCAGCAATCAGATAAGCATTACGAATAGCGTTACGACTTACCTATACAGGAAAAGAGAAGGAAACAGCATGTTACAAAGAATAGGCTTTACATGCATGGCTGTACAGAACACGTGTGTTGTAAAAACTATAACTATTCTTTTGAATTGTTGTTTTCAAACAAGCGCTCGTTGATAAAATATACCTCTAAGATTTCTACATTTTCACATGAACCATTTCCTTGCGTGACAATCCAACTATGGAAAATAAAGTTATGGTTGGTACCAAAATGACAAATAATATAATACTATTAAGCTTACAAAGTACAGCACAGATCAATACATTCCATGTTTCATAAGGACCCCCAAGCCTATTATTTTGCAAATGAAGACCCTCAGTATGAATGTACAGTGCAAATGCCGCAATAATTGTGTCAATTTCAGCAAATATACACTATGGGCATATTTTCTAAGTAGTGCTAAGCCAAAACACACCAGGAGACATGGGTGGTTCATACTTTTTTGTCCAGCTCGCTTTTTCCTTGTCAGAATCTGCCAATACTGTCATTTTTATAAAGCTTTGCACAAATAGAAACAAAATCAATACATGGGATTAAGAGATTAGATGGGAATTTAAGAAATTAAACTAGCGAGTAGAGGTGTGTGGGATTGCACCTGTAAGGAAGCGCTGCAATAGCATTTATTAACGAGAAGAAATTTTTCTGCTCAGTAAAAATGCCCTCGTTATTAGCTGACATGCGGATGCTCATCGGCCACTAGAATTAGAATTAGGAGAGATAGGGTAGTGTGCCCTGGCCTCCCATTGGGATCTGAAGAAGGCCATCACAGCCTTTGATACGATCAGCCGCTTCTTGGGAGCCGATCTCGGCTCCGTATATGAGGCTCAGTTTTAAAGACCTGGAACATTGAGTGG
Source organism: Ascaphus truei (assembly GCF_040206685.1). Taxonomy (NCBI): domain Eukaryota; kingdom Metazoa; phylum Chordata; class Amphibia; order Anura; family Ascaphidae; genus Ascaphus; species Ascaphus truei. The sequence continues at coordinate 13,714,296 of NC_134485.1, read as the reverse complement.
CAAATCAGCCTTCACAGGACCTCGGAAAGGAGATTATTTGAAAGGTTAATTGCTGCACAAGGGAAGAAAATTGACTTTACCATTGTCTGCTAAACCTCGCTTTCCAAATCCTTAAACTCCATTTACTTTTCAGTGGGAATGAACAAGCGTGCTCACAAATACCCCATTAAATGCCGCTTGTTCATTCATTTCAACAGATATTGTTCAACCTCAATTATGCCACTTTTTTTTAATCCCCTTTCATTAGGAGCCAAATGGTACATTTGGAAACTGGTGTGATCGGTTCACTGCTGCAGCCTCCATAGCAGAACTGCTGTCATTTCTTTAATTCTTTGAAAGACAATTATGCTCTCAACATGATTCAGCACATAGCAGGGAGATGAAAGATACAATGAAAGGTCAAAATGTACAAGGTCCCCTTCAAACTCTGGCTGCAGAGTGCACACATGCCTGGAGGTATACAATAAAACAAAATCACTGACGCTGCTATTTACTGCCTATATATTGCTGTCAGTATATGCAGCACTGTAAAATATAAGGGTAACAGTATGCAGTAGTTTACAATTCTTGACAATATTACTGCAGTGGAATGTACACGCAGAATATACCCATGTCCCCAAAGGTCTAACAATCTAATTTTCATTGCTGGGAGACACAGCTGTAGCCAGACCTAGGGCTGGAGCACACGCAGGGCTACGCAACGTGCGCACGCTTTTGTGCACGTGCGCGTCCGTCACCAACCCCTGGCGGCCAATGGTAGTGTTCATTGTTTAAACTACCATTAGCTGTAAGCACGGCGTCGTCGCCGCTGCTGTAGCTGGAGTCTTTCAAAACTGTGATTCCAGGCTGCATTACTCTTTTACTACAATGTTTACCCGGGCCACTCCCAACAGTTGGACCAGAAGTCGGACACAATTTCCATGATCAGCTTGACCACTTCCTTGACTGGGACGACAGTTTACAGTGTACAGGTGGACTCTCCTTCCCTCTCCCCATCCCACTTAACAGCCCGCTAGCACCCAACCGTAAGATGGTCAAGGTTCCCCGGTCAAGATTCCAGTGCTGGGTGCCTGGTCTGTGGGCCTGCTCCACCATGAAACTACTATGTAGTAATGAGGTATTATTATTAGTATCGGAATTGACTAATGACTGATATTAAAATGTTATGTGATGGTGCATTTCTTTTGTACCTTGATGATAAATCACCAAAGGTGCCTCTTTTCAGAAGAAGCAAACTATGAAGAGCCTGTGATGGTCCATAACTAAAACGATAGATCTTTGTGCAAAAATGACTCCCAAGGGTACGAGAAACTCTGTGAAGTAATAGGATCTGGAGTCAAGTAGAATCAGTAGGCATGTGTATTTATTCATATGAATAAAATATGAGGCCTAGCTAAGAGAATTTATGCAGTTGCAGTCCATAAGAGTGGTGATAAATTTACCAGTAGTAAAAAATATTTATCAGAGCAAATATATGTATAAATATGATTTGATGTGGAGTCGGTGCCTTACAAAAGTGCATAAATGTAGTTGGTAGATCTCTCCTGTTATTCTGGCGCATGGTTTCATCAATGGGAGCGCAACCATCGATGAAGATTAAAAATCAGTAGTACTGTGTCTCATTACACCCGTGTCTAGTACATTTGGAGAATAGTGGTACAAAATAATTTAGACCCCCTTTTTCAAAGATTTATGAAACTCAAGGAAGGAGATTTCCTTTTTAAATATGAAGTTATTTTGTTCTTTCAAAATATGAAAGTATAGATTTTTACACAAGTTATGTTATGCTCTCATACCTTCACATTGCACACAAAGCTAGGAAAACTGTTTTTGGAGAAGAATATTAATGAATGCTATTAAGGCCACTTTCCCAGTTGGGATTCGACCCAAAATCAAATTTGAGCTAAACAAGTAGTTCTCAACCTTTTTTACATTGCGTACACGTGGCATGGAATGATTTGTTTTGTGAACCCCTAATTAATAAATCTTATTGAATACTCATCTGACTATTGCTAACAAAAGTGTTTCACCAATCTCAACACACACATAGACATTTAATAATGCCCCCAAATGCTCAATTGTGTGTACAAACAGCATGGAGGGTATAGCTGTCAATTACTGAAATTCCAAAGTCACACCCCACAATGCCTTGCCCATGTGGATGCAAAGCATTGTGGGTAGCAACTCTGGATGTTCCTGTTGTAATTAACTGCTACGGTGCAGTATGGGGCCTTACAAAGTGCACAGTTGAACCCCACGGCCTCGGGAACCCTCTATAATGCATAACAAAAAAATATTTTAACCCCTTAGTAGACGCCTTATGAACCCCTAGGAGTTTGTGAAGCCTCTTTGGGAACCATTGAGCTAAACACATCAAGACAAAATGTACACAAATTGCGTTATTTTCATCTTGTGTCTCTTTGTGCCGATGTATCTTTGCTCCCAGTTTTGCACCACGTGCTTCAGCTATTGATTTGGGGAGTGACAGTAGGAGGCGGAGGTACACGATGCACAGACTATAATGAGATATATTATACTCTGCGTCTCCCACAGTTTTTTTAACTCGTACTGTATTTACATCATCATATCTGCCAGGTGTGAGGTGGCATCAACTTTTCTGGTTAACAATTTATGTCAAACTTAATATCAATGGTTTGTCCAAATAAAAAAAAGGTATCACCTAATACTGAAGTATTCATTTACTCTGCACTGTCAAATGTTAGAAACACTTCCATACATTTGATGCAAACAGAGAGTGGAGCAATGTGTCAAATCTAACTTCTATTTGCCCTTTTTCTGTTGATACCTCTTCCATATCATGTAACAGATTGGTCAATTACAGGCACTATCATCATTTTTATCCACAAAAAAAAAGCCTGTGTAATCTACTGATTTCCAATCACTATTAGTTATAAAGGATCACCACTGTGTCACAGATTTTGTGGTTGACATTTCCTTTTCCAGAACCCCTTGCTTGCCCCACTCTCAAAGTTTATTGAGTCTCCAAGGGCAGTTCATCCATAGACTAGTGGATCTCAACTCCAGTCCTCAGCCCCACTAACAATAAAGGTTTTAAGGATACCCCTGCTTGAGCACAGGTGGTTCAGTCAAAATGATTGGGCCACCTGTGCTACTGAGAGCATACCCTTAAAACCTGCAATGTTAATAGTCCTTGAGGACTGGAGTTTTAAACCACTGGACTAGATGAACCTTCATCTGATTCTACTACCTGGTACTACATGGGCAAATGCTTGTTGTCCGGCACCCGGGGGCTATCATGTGATCAATGCTTAAGAGAACACATGACCAAAAATGCCATAATCGCCGGCCTTCGGCTGCCGCCTAACCACAGCCACTGTAAAGGTTAAGGATTTTTTTTAGAGTAGGAAATGTACCTTTAAACAAAGTATTAATTAATTTATTAATTTATAACATGTTTTACCAGGAAGTAATACATTGATAGTTACCTCTCGTTTTCAAGTATGCCCTGGGCATAGAGTTATGATGACAAATAATACATGGTTACAAATACATCATTACATAAGTGAACAGGGTATACATTATATACTGTACAAGACATAGCATGCACAGTTAAAGCTAATATATATTATATTATATATTGTAACAGCTTTATAATGTGAGACAGCTTTAGTTTTGAAAGAACTTAGACTGGTGGTGGCAGTGAGGTCTCCGATAGATTGTTCCAGTTTTGGGGTGCATGGTAAGTGAAGGAGGGGCGGCCAAATCATGAACCTTGGGACCATGAACAGTCCTTTGGAGTCAGATCTCGGTGATAAGTGCTGCATGTGATAGGGTTGAGGAGCTTGTTCCGGTAGATGAGTAGCTTGTCCAGAAAGTATTTGAAGGCAAGACAGGAAAGGTAAACTTTGCGCCTAGTCTCAAGTGATGACCAATCTTTGAGAATTTCGCAGAGATGTGTGTTGTAGTTGCATTGGAGAACTAAACAGCATATTGAATTGTAGAGAGTATCAAGTTTGCTAAGGTAGATTTGGGGTGACGAGCCGTATACTATGTCCCCATAGTCGATAATTGACATTAGCATCTGCTGTGTGATATGCTTTCTGACCAGCAGAATTAGGGAGGATGTGTTCCTATAAAGTACACCTAGTTGGGCACAGGTTTTGGATGTCACGGTATCACTGTGCATCCCAAATGTTAAATGGGAGTCAACACATATTTCCATGACTTTTGATAGTAGGATAGTGGGAGAAGAAAGATTGGCCTGTAGTTTGAGGCAGTGTTTTTTTGAGGCATTTTTTTTGTCCCCACTTTTGAAAATTGGGACAACTCTGGCAGTTTTCCAGATCTTAGGGAAAGACTATACCTGCAGGCAGAATAGAGTTGACTATGGAAGCAATGGGTTTGGCAATGGCTGGGGCACCAAGCCTTAGAAACTTAGATTACAATAAATCAGGTCCACATTGGATGCTTAGTTTTAATTTGAGGAGCGCTAGGAGGAGCTAAGTATCATTAAGTCCCAACATTTATAGAATGTCATTTGCATCATGAGCTGTTGATATCCACATGCCACATCCTTAAAACCCAATGGTACTAAAAGTGGGTAAAGGAATATCCCATAATTCCCTGTTTGGTACAATCGATAAACAATAAAGTATATACAGATGTAGCCAGATTGACTGTCCCCGGTGCCACGAATGAAAAAGTAAAAGTCTTTGGCGCCGGGGAAAGTGTTCGTCGCAATGGACCTGCGGGGGTTAATGCTTCTGAATGGGACCTCCTGCAACGCTAATCCTCAATTGTGTAACCAGGCATCGCAGCAGCACCGAAGTCTTATTACATCTGTATAGGACCAAAATACTCTTTGACAAAGGGCTTAGCCCGAAACGCGTCAGAGTGGGTGGTTGCTCCTTTGTTGGTGTCTCCCCTAGTCGCTCAATAAAGTAGTGTTTTAACCTATGGCGTACTGGTTCCTGTATTTTGGCCCTGTGCTGTGCTCCACTTTCCTCCCCAGAGGCTGTTCTTTTCCTGATCTTCAATCAAGTTGGATGCACGCTTATACGGAGTTCCTGTTGTTCGTTTTCACTCTATACAAACAGTGAGTGTACTGTGGTATTGCTTGGCTGTTTATTGACTGTGGCATCTATATGTTCTGTGACTGATTCTGAGTGTGGTTGGTTAAAAGGGGACCCTCTGCCATTGGTATCTGTGTCCCCCCAGTACCCTATAAATCCCACTCTGTGATTTAAGCCTTTATATTTGGCGGTCACATGTGCATGAACTATAGATTTTGATGACACTTTATGCCATTTCTCCTATCAAATATATTGGAGCAGCTTCATTAATACTTATATAACCAGGATCAAGATTACCGGTATCCGTCACATATGGGATTTATTGGAGGCACATGATATACCTGTGAAATATTTCTGTTGCACCAGGATTGGACTCTATGTCCTGTCTTTGTCTTACATCTGTATAGGCCATGGGTCATCAAACCGCGGCTCGCGAGCCACTTGCGGATCTTGGGGCACGTCCGTGCGGCTCTCCCCAGGATTTGGATTTGCGGGGCAGGCGCGATGCGGAAGCAAGCGTGTGGGCGGCGGTGGCGCGTGGGCGGCTGTGGCGCGTGGGCGGCGGTGGCGCGATCACGGCAACGGCGCTTGGAGATTGGACGGTGGCCAGGCAGTTCCAATGGAGAGGAGAGCGGGAGCAGAACCCACACACCCCGCCCACACACTCCGGCAGAGACAGAAGTCTGCATCCTGCCTAATAAGGTAAGGACAGCATTTGTGACCTGGGGGGGGGGATAAGATGATGATCGGGGGCCAGTGGAGATGAGATGATGATGATGATGGGGGCCAGCCAGCCTGATGTGATTGGGGGAATAATGATGGGGGGCAGCCTGATGTGATGGGGGGGCAGCCTGATGTGATGGGGGGGCAACCTGATGTGATGGGGGAGGCAACCTGATTTGATGGGGGGGCAGCCTGATGTGATGGGGGGGGCAACCTGATGTGATGGGGGGGCGCCTGAAGTGATGGGAGGGAATAATGATGGGGGGCAGCGTGATGGGGGGGGAATAAAAATGGGGGGGGGCAGCCTGATGTGATGGGTGGGCAATAATGAATGGGGGGCAGTCTGATGTGATGGGGGGGAATAATGATGGGGGGGGGCAGCCTGATGTGATGACGGTTAAATCAACCGTACTTGTAAAAATATATTTATGGCTCTTTGAAAAATTCTAAATCGTTGTGCTATGCATATTTGGCTCTTTTGGACTAAGAGTTTGATGACCCCTGGTATAGACCTCACACTTTCTCAGAACTTAACCACTTTGCAGCCAGAGGACATGATTGTGCTGATTCTCAGCATGGACATGATTGTGCTGATTCTCAGCATGGACATGATTGTGCTGATTCTCAGCATGGACATGATTGTGCTGATTCTCAGCATGGACATGATTGTGCTGATTCTCAGCATGGGCATGATTGTGCTGATTCTCAGCATGGACATGATTGTGCTGATTCTCAGCATGGACATGATTGTGCTGATTCTCAGCATGGACATGATTGTGTGCTGTACCAGCAGTTGACAGCTCCAGCGTGTTTCCAAAAGACATAAGAACAATAAGAGCAGAACTTCCTCCTCCTCTATATTGATCATGAGCCGGCTGTGATTTATGATGTACCTACGTAGTATGATGTAAGTTTGTTTTATGATCTTTCCTTGTAGCGAGTAGCCTGGTGGTAATAATACCTCTAACCTTAAAGTGGGTGAACTTGATTCCAATCTCAGTGTCAAAACCTTTATCGCCCTGCACTTCAGGCACTAAAAATGAATTCAATTGTTAGCTCCACTGAGCAAAGACATCTCTGCAAGTGCAACTTAAACATGTGACTCTGTGAATTCCCTTCGGTCCCTTTAACCCCTTGGGTGCCCTTTGACATAGCTACCATGTCATGAGATCTGGCATGCTACCTACAGTACATCATGGGCTTTTTGCTAGGAGAGATTTTGTTTGCAATCTAAACAGAAGAGAAATGCGTCAACAGTGACGTCATGATTATGTGATCATCCCGAGGAGCAATCGTTTGAACCCAACGTGCCGAAGGGGCCATGGCACTCTGGTGCACTACACTAGTTAAAGCACCGTTACACCATGGACTTCATTTTAGCTCCTTTAATGGCAGGGTGCTCTGCAGCGCACTGAAGGACAATGTATTTCAGGCCTCTTTGGCAGCAATTGTGTTTAAAAAAAATGAGTAAATGCTCAAGAAAAAGCCCTATAATGGAATGTCTTTGTAAAATAAGAATAACAGGGTATTGCCAAATGGGACCAGTACAAAAGGTATCTGGTACTATAATTAGCCAAGTGAGTTGAAGGGAGTGAAGAAGACACATTAAAGGTAATGTAAATGACCTACCCAGAAAGTCAAATAGGGGCTAAGGCTGCGGCCTTGTCCTCCCGGCTGCACACGCGGCTGGTGGCATGGTTGCGCGTGCAGCGACTACTGCTGCGATTGGCGGTCTGTAGGGTTCTCTATGGGAGTGCAAGAGGACAGGGTCATGGCAGGGGGCATGACCATGACTGGGCATAGTTGCCCTGCCATTAACTATGCGCCGCCATGTGACCGCATCGCGGCATGGGAAGACAAAATTCTTGTCTTCCCTGCCAGCATACGCATCACAGCACTTTGCGTGCCCACACACATACAGCCACTTGGACCTGCCCCATAGAGGACTGTGCTGTGGTGTGGCGCGCATGCTGTAGCATGCACCGCTGTGACTTCCGGTAACTCAGCCTAAGTCGAAGCTGCGTGTAATGGTCTTACTCAATACCTCATGTATGCAGTCGGAGCTGCTTGTGCTTGTCTCCCTCAACTGGCCAAGAGCTCAGTCAGTAGGGGCTATACGAGGATCCGTACTGCCCGCGTGCAATCACAAAATCCAATCACAAAAATGGCCAAAAGGAAAAAAAGAGAGGATTGGTGGGACCGCAACCCTATGAAAGTCACCCGATGTAAAACATGGAAACTATTTATTGATTACATAGTAAAAATACACAGAACAAAATGCATAAAACGAAATGGAATCTCCTCCCAAAAAAAGAGGGAATCTCCTCCCAAAAAGACAGGGAATCTCTTCCCACGCGTTTCGCACCGGAATGGAGTACATAGAGTGGGAGAAAGGTCCGTTATTTAAACCTCTCCAACATCAGACACATCTGAATCTAATCAGGTAAATCAAAAGGGCAATACTGACAGGTGTAGCATAGACTCATCAGTCTAAATAACATCTGTGTTTACAGGACTCTTTAGATCTCAGAACACTAGAACAGGCTAACATGATGTTAGATAAAAAATAACCTTGTAATCTTTAGCAGCAGCAAATGTGTTAACTGTGTGAAAAGAATTGCCAAACATACAGTAGTCAGCATTGAAGAGGTTAAATAAACTCAACGCCATTTTTCTGTTACCTCTCCGGCTCCCAGCCAATCAACTCCTCTCACGCCTCCAAGAAAGTGCCTCTGCAGCGCTAATTTCCAACCCTGGCCTCTAATCTCATCCCCTTGGAAGAAGTGCTTTTATTAATCTGGATGCCTTCCCCGTTACGGCGGGAGACAGCAAATTAAAGCCCGTCTGCTTTTAATCACGCCCGGTTCCATCAACGTTTCTCCGGGCTTCATTTATCAATAATTAATATACAGAGATGACTGCAAATCTATTCCATCTTCAAAGAGTGAACTGTAACATTTATTAATGAAGAGAAAGTGGCTGCAAGGAAAAGAAATAACAAGTAATAGAAGAATGCAGCCCCTACAATGCCTGGTTGGCATTTTCCTTCACTTGCTTAGTAACCTTTTCACTGCTGTTTTGCATGGTCAATTGCTGTAGTTGTACTGTAGGCTGTGCTAGCAAGGAAGGGTTCATCGCAATGGCCAAAGTGGTTGAAAATAGTGACCAAAAGTGTACGGTTCATGTTTTAGAACGATTTCCACAATAGTTATGGAAAAAAAGGTTGAAAGCGAGTTTTTTTTTCTCTAAAATAAATTCTCTTTTCTTTAATATGTATCGAAGAAACAGATTTATAAACAAATGTACACATTCTAAATACAATATACAAACAGCGCAACTTCAAACAATAGCAAATACGATACTTAATATAATATATTCCACACACAGAGAGAGATGTTTTAACCCTTTATTCTAACTATCCCTGTATAGCTGCAGCCACTTAGGTCCATGGCTCCACAAATGCCGCAAAAGCGGATACCACGAAAGAATGACCAAGGCGCAAATATAGGGAAGAGAAGAACAGAGAGAAAAAAAAGGGGCGTGTGATTGCAGTGAGAGACAGATAGCCGAATTCCTTCACGGAGCCGGAGTCCGCAGCTGAGGCGAGATCTCGCGAGACTGTGAACAATCACGTGATGCGGAAGTGATCGCGGGTGAAGACTGACACCAGCATCGGGGCAGCATTGAGTGTGAGAGACTCGGCTTCCAAAAACTCTCAAACTGCGCATGTTTTACTACAAAAGTGTGAGTGCAATACCTACAAAGGTATTCTTTGTTTTATTTATATTAAAAACGATTTTACACATGTAGCCAGGTTCCCCCCTTGTACTTGGAAAATATATAGGGTGCTCCACCCAGTATAACTTCATCCAATTAAACCAATCTTGGTATACAAAAAATTCCAATGGGAGTTCTAAGGAGTGGGTATATGCCAAATAGACCTGTGAGTCACTATGAACAATAAAAACATCAAAGTACTCAGCTATGATGGTCAGAAATAATGTCTCTTACCCACTCCTGCAGTCTCCAGGGAAAGTAGTAATGCCGTTCGCAGAGAGGTGTGGGGGCATGGTAGCGAGCAGCGCGCCATCACAGGAATACAGCCGGTTGCCGGGAACGCGTGCGGGCCGTTGCTAAGGCCGCTGTCGCGTTGTTAAGGTCACGGCGGCTCGTAGTGCAGGGCGCCGCCATCATTGCTCAGCAGAGTTGCGCATGCGCAGAAAGGAGCATGCGCGAACCCTAGCCTACCAGGGAGGCTCTAGGAAGGGACTACAAGTCCCATGAGCCTCTGCGCAGCCCACGTGACGCCAGGGAGCCAATAGGGCTGGAGTATCTCCCTGCACAGAGGGATTGATACATTTCGCGGGCTCTGAGCACGTTAGTCAGTCGGCGCCGGGAGCAGCTAAGGGAAAGAGGTAGGGTGCAGGAGTCAGTGACTCTCTGCACTAGGCCAGCAGCCCCTTAGGCCCCAGATAGCCCTAAGTCACTACAGCTGAGTATTGTAGGGACCGGCCCCAGTCAGGGACATTGCCCCTTACTATACAGAGTCCATTAGAGACACAGCCGACGCTGCGAGTCCATCCAGAGGTTTGGGCCTATACCTCCGCTGGCGTTGCAGAGGCCTTCCGGGTGGGATCGCCCCGGATGGTGGTTTCGGAGTTCTTCCGTCCACAGATCCTTTGTGAAGTTCCGTTGCAGGCCCGAGCACTGGAGTGCTCGGCAGGTAACTCTGGTCAGCAAGTGCACCAACGATATTGCTTATTATTGTTACGGACCAGTGACTGCGCAGTCACATATGTTTTCTCCCTCAAAGGGTGCGGACAGATTGTGTGGGGTTATGGACACGGGGTGGGATCACCCGTGTAAATGGAAGCGTTTTGCCAGACGCAGTATTCAGTGTCCCCTCAAGGGAGGGACACCTGTTGATTGTTGTTAACCATTGTATATGCAGTAAAGCCAGTTCTGTTCTGCCACTGTTTGCTCAATTTGATTGTTTCCTGTGAGGGCCTTCTCCCACTCCGTTGGGATCCCTCCCAGGTGGAGGCGTTGCACCACGAGATTGTAATATATGCATGTTCCCCAGGCTCCGCAGCGGAGACTTAGGTTCCTGAGAGCCACACAGGTTACACAGCACGGTAGTAGCGTCAGTATTCACCGAGAATACCCGTTACACACTATATTGTGTTTTCCTACCTTGTCCCATGCATGGGATCCGTCCTTGAGACGGAAGCCCTATATTCAGGTGAAACTTGAACTACTCTGGGATCCTGTTGCTGGAACGATTGGAGAGTGTGGGAGAGCCTTGCTGCTTTAAAGAAATACCTGACGCAGAGTTCCTGGTCCAAATGGTGGATACAGGCATTTAACCATCTACCTAATTGTGAGTCCATACCTTACCAGCTGCGAGGTTCAAATATTGGAACATACTACCCTATGATTGTTTGTTCTCTCCGTTCTTCTCTTTCCTATATTTGCGCCTAAGTCACTCTTTCGTGGTAAATGTGTACATTCAATTGTCCCATTTTTGGATGTTTGTTGAAATGGAATTGTACACTTCCGATGAAAATGCGATTGAAAAAAAAACGTCTGTATAAACGTCGGGACCTTTTCTAGGTGAATAAGGCCGGAAGTGTGAAACACTCAGGGAGAAGGATTTCATTGCCCACTTTCTTGTTAACCGATCATTTTGTTTCTGTATTAAGAGTCAATGAAATCAACGCACACTCTGAACACACATTAACAGCATTCAGCCTGTACAAAGCAGTGTCATTAATACTTAACTTTCATTACAACTGACTATGTAAAAACAGCAATTGTCCCTATTTCACATGGTGTGTTTGATGTGATAATAAAAGTTAGGTTTTACTTACACTGATTGCTATAGATTGAGCCCTGTAATTAGGTGCTTTGCTACATAAGCCTGGTATCTTGTAACATAGTTACAGTACATAGGTACATAGTTACAGAGTTACATAATTACAAAGTTATGTAGTTACGCAGCTACATAGTTACATAGTTATGTAGTTACGCAGCTACATAGTTACACACTATGCAACAAAAGACAGAAATGCCCAGTGCTGCATCCAAAGGGACAAAATACACAGTACAATACTTAAGTGCTAAATGAGTAAGGGTCATTTCATTAAACCCTTTGGCCAAAGCATTATAAGCCTGCAGCTAACGTCTCGGCGCGGCTGCAGCTCTGCAGTATGGCACTATGTATTTTGTCACTTTGGATGTAGCACATTGGGTATCTTTGCCTTTTGTTGCATACATTTGGCCACGCTCAGTAGCACTCCTTTTTGACACGAATATATAAGCTGTATATATCATGTGGTGGGTTTTGGGGTTCTTGAGTTTGCTGGGATGTGTGTGTTTATTAATAGTTACACAGTAGATGATGTTGAAAGAAAGACCTCGGTACATTAAGTTCAACCTACAGTATGCTAAAGTTAGACGAATAATAAAAAATCTGCAAAACGCGAATCGCCTTTTTTGAGATTGATCCGCTCATATCCGCGGATAAAAGGAACCGGCTGTTCCGCTACAGATCGAAATTCGCCCCATCTCTACTAATGTCTCATAAGGGGAAAAATAAATTCCCTGGATCAACATCCTCCCCATGTTTACTTATTTGGTATATCCCTGTATACATTTCCCTTCTAAAGAGTTGTCCAACCTTTTTTTGAACAAATCTACTGTATCTGCCATCACAGTCATCATGTGTAATGAATTCCACATTGTAACTGCCCTTACTGTAAAGAACCATTTCCTTTGTTGCTGGTGAAATCTCCTTTCCTCCAACCTGAAGGGATGGCCCTGTGTTTTTATACTACCCTTGGGATGAACAGTTCTTTTGAAAGCTCTGTGTACAGTATTAGCCCTGAATACATTTGTACATAGTTATCATATCCCCTCTTACACACCTCTTTTCTAACGTAAACAAATCTACATTAGCTAGCCTCTCCTCATAAATCAGATTATCCATCGCCTTTATTAATTTCGTGGCTCTTCTCTGCACCTTTTCCAGTTGTTAATACAAATTCAACATTGTAGCTATCAGAGGGGCTAGCAGCGCATTGTACATGATGATATGACAGCATTAAATGCGATGCACTTTCATTAGATATAATAATATTCAAAGTGCTAGAACATAAGAGGAGCGATGAGTGGCTGTAATGCAAAGTGCCCTGTAGAGTTGGGTATCTGATGCACAGAGATACTGTAATCTGAACAAAGGATAGATCTGCAAATGGGTTGAAAATTGAGGTTTGTTACTTCAACGATCAGCTCCTTAACCACAATGCTCTGTGTTCTCCCTGTTAAGAGCCACATTATATTTCTCCAGGTAACAAAAGGCAAATAACCCTTATTCGTACCTTTGCTCCTTTGTATACTATTCATTTAGCAGGCGTGCAGTGTAATTGGCACAGCAGTGGGTACAATCTTGCACGGTGTGATAATGTATTACAATAACACATGATGGAGAAGGAGTAGGACGCGTGATGCCTTTTATTGGACCAACAGACTGATGAAAAGATACGAGCTTTCGCACCTTGCAGCGTTCCTCACCAGGTATGACAGGAATACGGAAACAGCCTGGGAAAGTAGCCCAGCCAGTGTGAAAGCTCAAGGGTTCACCTCCCATCCTCAAGGGCCACCAACAGGTGAGGTTTTCAGGATATCCCTGCTTCAGCACAGGTGGCTCAATCAGTGGCTCAGTCAAAGACTGAGCCACTGATTGAGCCACCTGTGCTGAAGCTGAAGTCTTCAAGTGAGCAACTGATTTCATCCCCCTGTGCTGAAGCAGGGATATCCTGAACACCTGACCTGTTGGCGGCTCTTGAGGACTGGAGTTGGCCACCCCTGGTGTAGAAGTATCAACGCACAATGCTACATTAAATTTAACACGTTTCTTTTAATAACATTTCTTGCATCTGGTGCAGACTGGTAATGAGACAGACTTACTCCAGATCAGAGTAATTTGTCACATACTGTACACAGAGGCACACAATATAATGTCTCACTATGCCATGTTCATGCACCTATGACCATTGACCGTTTTGATGCATTTGGTGCAAATTCCGGGCAAAGGGCCTTGTTTCATTAAGGCTACGAGATGCAAACTGAAAATCCTGTTATTTCAATGTTGCTACATAATCCGAAAGGTATGTTTATCCGAATAAAAATGGGGTAAACTTAATTGGTGGAGAAACTCATACTATATTTGTAGTTATATTTACTTAGAGGAAGGCAAAAAACTCCAGTGAAATATTTACTAACGATGGGACTTGTTCTGTATCCTCCAAAGTGACCGCTCGGAACATTTTCGGATGTAATTTCCGATTAAAATCAAAGGGGAATTCCATCCAAAAACTTCAGCCGATTCAGATAATACAGATTACGCCCCTGTGTCTCATAACATGGGGGAGGGTTAGTAACTCTTTAAACAAGGCTGGTTAAAGTTTTATAAATATTTATATACTTTTATGAATTAGCTTGCTACTATAACCTCCATACTGCTAAATCCTTTTCTCTTTTTATAACTGTAAACCTTTGGGGCAATTTAGAGTTGTCTAATTTATTTATTTCGTTATAAAATGTGTTACCAGGAAGTATTGCATTGGACGTTGCACAGATCAGTCTGCACAGATCAGTCTGCACTGATGGGGATTTCACTGCAGATCCAAGTGTATGTTTCTTCTGCTGCTCCCACTCACTCCCGTGACCCACCGGGGCCAATTAACCACATATAACATAATAAAGAGAGGAGCGCAAGAAAACCCCAAATCAATATAACAACAACATCCAGGAGTCTCTGCGGGATGTGTGACACCAGGCGCAGGATGCGGCCGCTATCCCCACCTTCCCCCTTCTCCTACCCAGTAGCGGGCGCGCGGCTTGAGCTCTGCAGCAAGCCCAGGTCATGGATTAACCTTATAGCCTCCAACCGGGAGGGGATCGTTGCTATTACTGAGGCATATGCTTACATTTAGTGGATGGGGTGAGGTGGGGACGTGCCGTTTGATGAGACAGCTCTGCCTATTTTATGTGCTGTACACTTTTTAATATTTGAATACATTGAACGTTACCTCTTGTTTTCTAGTATGAGTCATAGCGCAAACCCGTTACTCAGACACTATATGGCTTTTTGTAAGCGAGTGAAAGGGCTCAGAGCACTGCTGGTTAAAATCAGGCTGAAGGCAACGTGCAGTAGAGAAAACTTTTATTGCGGCATGACAGCCAGGTTAAAAAGACTTAGAAATCCTCTGACGCGTTTCGTCTTGCGACTTTATCAAAGAGTGATATGTGGCAGCTAGGTCTGACTTTAAATAGCCTGAAAAACCTTACATTTGAGTAAAAAGTCCTTCTCTAATTGTTAAAATAGTCCCTACAGCTGATAGAGAGACGTCATGAAGCTCTCAACTAACACGGAAACTCTTAACCCTTACACTGCTGTAGATAAAGGATGGAACCAAGGGTGTTCATATTGAAATTATATGTTTGTTAAATTTGGACTAGGTAAATAGAAGAAATGTATTACAAACAGATAAAGCCTTGCAACAATAATGTTGCAAGCCAATAGATAACATAATGGCTAAAAAGATGATCCAGCTGCCACAAAAACTGACACATGGAGAACGCATATATATACAAAGACACAAAATAAAGATAAACATAATAAACAGACTGCGTGACTCAACTGAGGCATACTTAACAGACCTATAAAAAAAAACATATAAACAAAATGATGTAACATATGCATAAGAATGGATTCAGCATATACATTATATCTGATGGATATATACACCTATGAAACAAATATAGATGAAATGTAATGAAACATAAAGACATTACAATAATACTAGAAAAAGAAAAAAAAACACCTAACAAGTGATCAGACACTAAGTAGACTTAATTACTAAAAAATACAAACATTCAATCTATCTATCATATATATGGCTTTTTGCACCCCGTAAAAATACGACCGTGATGTTGTTGGACAAAAATAAATGCAAAATGTAGTTTATGTTTTCGCTAATTTAATGACTGGACAGGCAGAGCCGAGGTGTGTCTATCCCTAATTTATTTAAACAACATCAACGTGGGGCTTCCCACATTACATTGCACCTGTCTGATATTAGCTGCCAATTAGGAATATCGGCTGTTCTCAATGTAAGAACACTTCCTAATTCTGCTCCAGCAAGGAGCACGTGCTGCAAGCACTTTTTGGAATTGCTATTGCTATTTTCATACGCAGGCGCTACCGGGAATAGCTTGCATTCCGGGAAAATAGACCAAGAAGAGGTGAAAGTAGAGTATGTTTTAGGCGTGCCTGATGAGGAGGTAACACGGAGGTCCCGCTTAAAGCTGCAGTTCAGTCTATATCCTGCATGTGTGTTTTTTTTAATAAATCAGTTCTGTAGTAAGAAATAATACTTTTAGCATTTTCTGTTTTTAAAAAAACAACTTTGAAAGACCAATTTTCTTGTATTCTATTTTAACAAGCATTTGCTAAGGCACTGCCCCTTCATGTCCTGTCACAAACCCAGGCACACCCCTTTGTCAGCACTGCCCTCCCTCTCTCTAAACGTGCACTAGCATCTGGTCACATGATCTTCCTCATAGAGTACATTCAAGGAAGCTGGAGAAAAGGGATCAGCCATGCATAGCAGCTCGGATATGCGATTTCAAACTTATTACAGTGTTTATTCCATTCATTGCACGTGTATATAATGTAAAATTGTAATAATTCCATTTATAGCAAACGTGTATATGTGAATATTATTTAGATGTATATGTATGTTACTGAAATGTGGAGTGAGTGTGTAGGTAAATACACACAATACACTTCCACTGCATATATATATATATATATATATATATATATATATATATTATATATATTATATATTATATATGTATGTACTGTATATGTGAAGTTATGTGAGTAAAAAAGTGACAAAAACCCTCCATAGCAAGGCAAATAGCAAATGGAAATATTACTGTATGCTCATTTGTATGTATATATATATTTATATACACACACACTTCAAATACGGATAGTGATTCACGTAAATGATATATATATTCACTTTCTGGGAGTATAAGAGTGACTGTCCTGTTGTTAATTTTTTTTGTATCCATCATTGAATGGTATGCACCCTCTCTTTACGTTTATTTTATACTAGCTGAGAGACCCGGCGTTGCCCGGGATGTAATATTCCCGCTCCTCTCTCTCTCCTCACCCCTCCCCCTCTCTCTGTTTGTCCCCCATTCACATCAATCCAGTTCCCCCCCTCCCTCCTTTACAGCTTCATGCAGTGTGTGTGCGTCCGTCATTGTGTGTGCGTCAGTCAGTCAGTGTGTGTGCGCGCGCGTCAGTGAGTCTGACGCAGAAACACAAACACACACACAAACTGACTGACGCACACACACACACAGTCAGTGTGTGCGTGTGTGTGTGCCTCAGTCAGTCAGTGTGTGCGTGCGGCAGTCAGTCAGTCAGTGGGTGTGGGTGTGGGGGTGTGCGCGCGCGCGCGCGTCAGTAAGTGTGTGTGTGTCAGTCAGTGTGTGTGTGTGTCAGTCAGTGTGTGTCAGTCAGTGTGTGTGTGTGTGTGTGTGTGTGTGTGTGTGTGTGTGTGTGTGTGTGTGTGCGCGTCAGTCAGTGTGTGTGTGTGTCAGTGTGTGTGTGTGTGTGTGTGTGTGTGTCAGTGTATGTGTGTGTGTGTCAGTGTGTGTGTGTGTGTCAGTGTGTGTGTTTGTTTGTGTCAGTGTGTGTGTGTGTGTCAGTGTGTGTGTGTGTGTGTGTGTGCAGCAGTCAGTGGGTGTGTGTGCAGCAGTCAGTGTGTGTATGTGTGCGTGTGGCTGTGAGGGGTTGTGTGCATGCGGCTGTGAGGGGTTGTGTGCGTGCGTCAGTATGTATGTGTGTGTGTCAGTCAGTGCGTCAATCAGTCAGTGTGTGTGTGTGTGCGTGCGTCAGTCAGTCAATGTGTGCGTGCGTCAGTGTGTGTGCGTGCGTCAGTCAGGGTGTGTGCGTGCGTCAGTCAGGGTGTGTGCGTGCGTCAGTCAGGGTGTGTGTGCGTGCGGCTGTCAGTGTGTGTACGTGCGGCTGTCAGGGTTTGTGTGCGTGCGCCAGTCAGGGTTTGTGTGCGTGCGCCAGTCAGGGTGTGTGTGCGTGCGGCTGTCAGTGTGTGTACGTGCGGCTGTCAGGGTTTGTGTGCGTGCGCCAGTCAGGGTTTGTGTGCGTGCGCCAGTCAGGGTGTGTGTGCGTGCGGCTGTCAGTGTGTGTACGTGCGGCTGTCAGGGTTTGTGTGCGTGCGCCAGTCAGGGTTTGTG